>NC_056732.1:606325454-606625454 GCF_019279795.1 Protopterus annectens | reverse complement strand
TTGCTTCATATTCCGGTAAGGGAGGCGGAGGTGCTGATGCTATTACTAAGTTATTATCCTCCTTATCTAAAAACATTGCTTTTGAATTCTTGTTCTTTTGTTCCCTACGGTTTACTTCCTCAATCCACCTGTGTGCCTGAGGAATTCCTAATTTACGTTGCTTTTTTACCCGACCTTTGGAATCCATTTTGAGCTGTTTAACAAGTTTGATAAGCGAGGATTTTTCTAATTTTCCGTCGAATTCGTACTTATTAACCCATTTTGAATAATATTTAATATTGTCGGCGCACTGCGACTGCATGTATTTTGCATCTTCTGTTAACGCCGGATTTTGGGGTCTTTTTGTGCAATTATTACCCATTTTGTTCTACCCTTTGATTGTTAACGTAACTTCTCTTAATTTTTTAACGTGGTACCACGGATTTTGTTATAGTCTCTTCAGAATGACTGCCTACTTATTCTGTTTCTCCTGATCTATGACAAGACAGTCATTTTTTTTGTCCCTGACTTGTAAGAAAAATACAGTCTAACAAAAACAATACATATCTAGTCCCTGATCTAAAACAGAAAACAGAAAAAAGTAGATTCATCTTACCTGAGCCTACGTGATTGATCACCAATTCACGGAGACCCATCCTTCAGTTGCAGATCAGAAAGTGGCTGGCCTCTTTTGAATGACAATTCAGTTGGAGGGCTTTTCAGATAAGAATCAATTTGGTTTCTTCCCCGTACAGTTTCAACCACCTGGCCCATCTGATCCGAGGTGAAGAGAGGGTTCTGGTCCGAAGGACCAATCTGTCAACGAAAAAACTTCAAAGACCAATTCACATTAGGTTCAAGCAAGGCACCCTTTATTACTTGCAGCAAGGAGACAAAACATGTATGCACAAGGTTTGTCTAAATGATTAATGACTAGTAGGTTATACTTATACAGTTCTCTTCCCGTCACACAGAAAATGTTACATTCTATTGCTGACGTAGTTAGACACAGCGTTCTGTATGTTCTACAGAAAATATTGTTAGACTTATTGCTGACCAAGTTAAAATATCTGTCATTCTGCAAAAACATTTTGAGAAAAACAACCTGGCCTTGGGTTTATGCCAGTCCATTTCAGCATTTCAGTTCTTCTATTGTACTGTTCTAATACATGTGTTACATTTTACCTAGATTCAAGGTACATTTCTAGCTTCAGTACAAGTAATGCTGACTACGGTTTAAACTTTCAAGCATCTATTGTTTTCTTTATCAATGGCTTCTAGCAGCTGCATGTTTTCTCATGGCATAAGCAGAAATCAATATCCCTTTGTTAATTTTCATGACATTAGCAGAAATGAATTACTTCTTTTGTTATTTGCTGACATTAGCAGAAAATAGAATGCTTCTTGTTAAGTTTCTAATGGCTTTGCAGATTCATGCAGTGTGAACAGAATAAATGTATTAACCCTTTTAAATCTCAAATGCACTAAATGCACTAAGCATGCATATTACTATTACATATTTTTCTAGCATACTCTGATTTGATCAAAATAAATGAAACACTGAAGAAGTATATCGAATCTAATAACAAAAATCTGGAAAAAATGGAAGAAGCTTTAAGCAGATATT
This sequence comes from Protopterus annectens, assembly GCF_019279795.1. Taxonomy (NCBI): domain Eukaryota; kingdom Metazoa; phylum Chordata; order Ceratodontiformes; family Protopteridae; genus Protopterus; species Protopterus annectens. The sequence continues at coordinate 606,623,848 of NC_056732.1, read as the reverse complement.
TAGATGAGCTGATAAAAGTGCAAACATCATATATCAAAATGAAATAAAGTCTGGCTGAGTATGAGACTGCTCAAGAAGAGATACTTCAAAAAATGGTAGAATTAGAGGACAGACCACATAGAGAAAACCTGAAATTTTTTGCTGCATCAGTGAAACTGGAAGGAACAGACTATTAATTTTATGAAAGCACAAATAAGCAACTGGACTGGTATTCCACACCAGTTGTTGTTAATTAAAAGATTACATCATGTGTATGCTGCAAACCTGGCCATGAGAAAGCAACCAAGACTTCTAATAATAAAGATACAATCCTTCTAGCAGAAGGGAGTCGATTCTGACAAAACTGCGGCTGAGCTCAAAAACGTTTAGCACAACGACTTAGGCAACAGAAAGTACAAAGGGTTGTCACCAAGTAATGGGAGCCTGTGGCAAGAAAAATGCTGAGAAATCCTTTAGAGATGTTAGAGATATTTTGGAAACTTTATGAATTTTTTTATAAAGCAGAGAAAAGAACACAAATGCAAATACTTATGGAAGACTTAATTATGCCAAGGTTGGTGGTAGATGAGGCTCAACAATTAACAGGTACTAAAAGTTGGAGACAGTAAAGTGTTTGTGGAAAATAATTACTCACTGTACACTAGGAAGAAGAGGAGTAAATGTATTCCAGCAGTCAGGGAATTTCGAGAAGTAGGTGTGAGATTCAAGCTGTTGTATGCAACTATCATCAGAATATTTTTTTCCTGGAGAGTCAGTCAGTTGTTGATGCAGAACATATTAAGGAGGAAATACAAAAGTTTGTCCAACAAAAAGTGAGCTGTCAAATAGAAGGGATTCTCATTATTATTATTCTGATAATAAAGCTCATAAAAGACAGTGTCCGTGAAACCATTTCCAGTCTTCCAAAGGAAAATGCTTGAGAAACAGAAGAAAGCACAGGAGTTGACTAAAAGAACCAGCAGTACATTGGAAATGAACCAGAGACTGGAGTTGGGAGATGGAGATTAAACAGGAAATGGATAAATAAATGTGGGATTACAAAGCATCAATCATATTTGTGAAATATGGTGGAACAAGAAAACTTGGAAATATTAGACTTTTTGACTTTGTTAAACTTGTAGGGGACTCCAAAGCATATGCTCTATTTCATGTTATTAATGATTGGAAGAACATTAATGTGAGGAGAAGAGGAAGGAAAGAGGTAACTGTAAGTAAAACATTTTTGTTCTTAATAGATGTAATGGGATCCTATCTCGCCTACATTCACAACATATGGGTTCGGAGCCGATCCATCGGCTCACTGCAACAATACACTAGCACGAAGTCTCTCATTGGCTGGGCTACTCCCTATCCCAGGATGCACTACACCTGCTTCCCCAGATCTCGTTTGCCGCTTAACAAGCTGGATGTGGTCTCGACTTGGCTGGAGCTAAGTGGTTATTTTTACCTTATTGGTCCTTGACCTAGGGAATTTTTGTCCATATTAACCAAACAGCTGTTTTAACAGCCATTTCTTGCTATTTCTGGCTATTTCTGATTGTTTTTTGTTGAGTGCTTGTTTCCAGAAATTTAATTTGTTCAGTCGGGCAAGGCCCGTTTAAGTTAGAGGGCCTTTGCCCTACCTTTTGAGTGCTTTTAGTTTTTATTAACCTTTGGTTAGTTGTTTTTTTGGGCAAAGCCCGTTTAAATTAGAGGGCTTTGGGCCGTTTAACTTTTCAAATTGTTGTGAGGTAAACTTTCACCAGTACTCGCGCCAGTGTGTCTCGCTTTTCAGTTGGCAATTAGTGCTATACTTGTTGTGGTAGAGTAGTATTTCATTAGAGTTGTATTTGTTGTGGCCTGTATCATGTCTAAGGAACAAAAATCAGGTTTTAAAAAATGCACTCGGTGCAAATATAAAATGTCCATTACAGACAGTCATTCAGTATGTGTTTATTGTTTGGGGCCGAAACATCTGCAAGAGACTTGTAGTGTCTGTCATGCGTTCTCATCTAGAGTTCTTCAAGAACGCAAGAACAAATTAATATTGAAAGGGCTTATCAAGCCTTCTTTTGAGGAAGCCTTAGATCTACCTGTTACTTCCAAAAAGAAAAGATCGTCGGCTCCGACAAGTCCGTCGAGCCGACTTCTAAAAGACTAAATTGACCTCTTCTTCCTCGGCTCCACTGACTTGGGCCGAGGGTGAGTCTGCCTCGATACCTCCTACTGGCTCCATTGCTTCGAGCCGCAAGTTGGAGTATCGAGGTGAATCACCTCCATCGGTTCCAATGGCTTGAGCCGGTGGAAGTGTGCAGCTCAGACTCTTCCCCTCGGTTCGGAGAAGGCTCCTTCGGTGCCGATGGTGGTCCATGCTGTGGTGGAGTCGGCGCCCGATAGCATTGGAGCCATTTCGAGCCGGTCCCCTTCTCTCTTGGAGCCGAGAGGAAAGTCTTCTCGATTGTCTACCTCCTCTAAATCATCGAGACTTTCAGATTCGGACCTGGATAGGGTTTTACAGAGGCTATTCCAATCTCCAGTGTTTACTAAATTGGTCTCGGCTCCAGCACAGTTAGCTTCGAGCCGATCCCCTCAACACATTCGATTCCTCCTCCAACCTCCTCGGAGCCGTTGGAGTCGGTGGTGGTGGAGCAAAGCGAGCCATACAGTGAGCAGAGACCCTTCGAGGTCTCGGTTCCGACTGTGCTTCCTACCCTGTCCTCCGGTTCAGGGTTTGGTACTGCGACCTCTTCAGCCGGGCCGAGGGAATACTTTGGGATTGGATGCTTCGGTGCCTAGTCTTCCTCTCGGAGCATCGGCTGCTGGAATTCCCAGTGCCATCGTGGCCTCTAGACCAGTGACCTCCTTGGATTCTGGAGGTCCGGCCTTTGAGGCCATGAGGAGCGCGCTGGCCATGCCTTTGCCGGTTCAGCAAGATTCTACCTCACCGTCCCTGGATTTGGAGACTGGTGCCTCTGTTGTGTTGCAGCCCCGGCAGCGGGCCCCAGGGCCTGAGGATACCCCATCGGGGTTCCTTCTTCGGGTGGTCCATCCGAAACTGCTTGGACGAACCCCACGGAATAAATTGTGTAAGAGAAAGCACGTAGACTCCCAAGATGAGTCTATTACATCGGATACTGTCCTCGATGACGCAGAAGGGTCCCCCAAATCATCTTCGGATGATATCTCCTTCTCAGATATCTTGGAGATTCTGAGACAGAGAGGTGACTGGCAAGCCAAAACCCCTTCAGCTGAGGAGTCAGTCTTCCTCAAGGCCTTTGGGGCCCAGCCTTCCGCCTCCTGGGTGTCTCCGCCCTTGATGAACTCCTTGATTTGGTTTCTCAAGGGTGTGGAACACCCTGATTCTGTGGAACTGGTGCCTGCGAGGCCCAATAAGTCAGCCCCCCCCCAGAAGGAATTTCTCACAAAGGGTGTGCCTGTAGATGCTTTGGTGGTGGCTTCTGCCACACAGCAGGACGTGGCAGAGGCTTCGCGTCTGTTCATCCTCCTAATAAGGATTCTAGGAGTATGGATAGGTGCGGGAAGCGTACCCTGTCCTCAGCGGCCTTTACCTTACGGTCGCTGAATTACTTATGTCATTTTACGAGGCTCCAAAGGGATCTTCTCAAAGAGCTAAATGACTCTCTTGTTGGTAACCTACCTGAGGTGCTGGCCCGACTGTTGGTGCACAGATGACTACCCTCTTTTCTATTGTAAACTTCGTCCATGAGGCTCATTTCATATGCGGCCGAAGGGCGAGTAGAGAGCGGAACAGGCGTTGCCCTCAGGAGACAAGCCTGGTTACGCTTGTGTTCGCTCACGGAGGCCTTCAAGTCTTCCTTCGCCGACGCCCCTTTGATGGGTCATCTTTGTTTGGACCCAAGGTGAAGGACACACTAACTCGGTGCGAGCAGGAGGGCAAGACTTTGACTGCCGTTGGGGCCGATTTTCCACTCCTTCTAGGCCTTACCCAAGGCTGGGAGAGGAGGGAAAATGTGGTTTAGAAAATCTCAGAAGTCTTTCCCTACTCCACCCAGTGATTCCCCTCCAGAGGCAGGGGATTTTGGAAGACGCCGCCAGAGGTGGAAGAGGCCCTGTAACTCTGGAGACCGCGATTCCTTTCGTGGTTCTTCATACAACCAGCGTTCCTGAGTTGTTGCCCGACTGTGCAACTCCGGAGCCAGTCGGGGTCGCTGCGGCGCACCCACAATCTTGGGAATCCATAACAAGCGATCAGTGGGTGCTTCCCATTATTACCGGAGGTTATATCATCCCTTCAACAAACCCCCTTTCTTTAAGGAAAATCCCGGATGTACCACCCAGTCAGCGGGATCAGGCAGCATTAGAGGTTTCAAAGCTGCTAGAAAAAGAGCCATCCAGCCTGTCCCCATCGACCAGATCGGATCAGGAACTTACTCAAAATTATTTTTGGTACCAAAAGACAGGGGACTTCAGGCCCATTTTGGACCTCAGTTCATTGAATCGTTTAAAGAAGTCCAAATTCGAATGGTCACTCTTCAATCTATTCTTCCTTTGCTGGAAAAGATGCATGGATGTGCTCCATAGATCTCCAGGACGCTTACTATCACATTCCCATAGCTCAAGAGTCCAGGAGACATTTACGCTTCCGCCTCGGAGTCAGTCATATCCAATTACGAGCACTGCCCTTTGGTCTCACCACAGCCCCCAGGGTGTTCACCAAGTGTCTGGCGGTGGTAACTGCTCACCTGAGAAGTCTGGGATTCCAGGTGTTTCCTTATCTAGACGACTGGCTCCTTACTGCCACCTCCGAGCATCTACTACTCCAAGCGCTCAGAGCCACGTTCACCTTGGGCCGTTTCTTGGGGATCACGTTCAATTTGCAAAAATCTGTACTTCAGCCATCTCAGCGTATTACTTTCATAGGCGCAGACTTAGACACAAAAAGAATGCGCACCTTTTTACCGGCAGCAATAATTCAGGTTTTACAAGATCAAGTCAAATCCTGTCTCCCCCTACAAAGAGCACCGGCCCATCGGATCCTACAACTGTTGGGCTCGATGGCGTCGACCATACTTTTAGTTCCCTTGGCCAGACTTCACATGCGAATTTTACAATGGCTACTGTCGGTTCAATGGTTTTATCAGGAACTTCCCTTGAACCACTTAATCATAATCACGGAAAGTTGCTGTCGAGATCTGCATTGGTGGCTTCTCCAATCAAATCTCGACCAGGGGCACCCTTCATACCTCAACGTCCCGTTGCCACTGTGACCACGGACGCCTCCCAGGTAGGGTGGGGGGGTCATTACCTGGACAGGTCGGTCCAAGGCACATGGCAGATCCAGGAAACGCATTTACATATCAATGTCCTGGAGATGAGAGCGGTACTATTGGTACTCCAAGCTCTCCATCACGCTCTCCCACAGGGTCCGATTACTATCCTATCTGACAACATGTCGGTGGTGTGGTACATAAACAAGCAAGGTGGAACCAGGTCTTACCCACTATGCAGAGAAGCCATGAGACTTTGGCACTGGGCGGTAGCTACCAACCGCTTTCTAATGGCAGCACATACCGGGAAGTCCAATGTGATTGGACAGATTAAGCAGGACCATTCTTTTACCCCACAGTGGTCCCTCAACCAGGGTATAGCTGCGAAAATCTTCGACAGATGGGGTCTTCCTTGCTGCGACCTGTTTGCCAGCCCTGACAATGCGAAATGCAGAGAGTTTTCACACTGTTTCCTTCTCAGGGACAGATTCCCAGGGGCGCTCTGACTCACATTTGGCCCCGGTCTTCTCACGCCTTCCCTCCGTTCCCCTCCTACCGAGGGTGATACAGAAGGCCATTTACATGGAGAGCGAGATGATTTTGATTGCCCGCACTGGCCTCGTCAAGTTTGGTTTCCTTTCCTACAGAGGCATGCGATAGAAGGTCCATGGTTTCTGGATCCGGTGCCAGACCTGTTGACTCATCAGTCAGGGCGGCTTCATCCGTCTCTCAGGTCCCTGAAGTTGGCAGCATGGTTACTCCACTTCCATCCTTAGTCCGAGACAATGCTCTTTCGGACGTGGTCCACATACTGTCTTCTTCTCATAAACCTTCCACCATCAAACTTTATTCCAGTAAATGGAAAAGGTTTGCCTTCTGGGCTCAAGAGCGGGGTATAGATCCTCTCACTGCACCAGTATCGGAGGTTCTGAATTTTCTGGCCTCCCTTTTTCAGTCGGGCTCTTCAGTTTCTACCATTAAGGTTCAGTTAGTGGCGATCTCTAATTTTCATGCTTCATTTGAACCTTCATTGATGTCTCACAAACTTTGTAAGGCTTTCCTTAAAGGGGCTTGGCTCCTTAGGCCTCCTTTATCTCATCCTGTCCCCTTGGGATTTGAATATGGTTCTTGCTGCCTAACTGCCCGTCCTTTCGAACCAGCTGCTACTTGTGATTTAAAATTTCTGTCTTGGAAAACGGCCTTTTTAGTAGCCATAACATCTGCTAGGCAAGTTTCAGAACTTCAAGCTCTTTGTTCTGATCCTCCCTATTTGATTTTTCACAAGCATAGAGTTTCATTGAAATTAAACCCTGCATTTATACCAAAAGTGGCCTCCTCTTTCTGTATTCAACAAACTATAGAACTTCCTGTCTTTTTCCCAGAATTCTCTAATAACGCAGAATATACTTTGCATCAATTGGACGTACATAGACAACTGCGTTTTTATTTGAATAGAACGCTCAAGCGGAAATCAAATCAATTGTTTGTTTCCTTTGCAGTGAACAAATTGGGTCAACCAGTAACAAAAACCTCCATATCTAAATGGATTAAAGATTGTATCATTTTTATTTATTCACAGGCTAACAAAGACCTCCCCTTTCCAGTCAAGGCTCATTCTACCAGGGCAATGGCTACTTCCGTAGCTTTTCACTCCAAGTTATCAATAGATGATATTTGTGCTGCAGCAACCTGGACTTCTCCGCACACTTTCATTTCTCATTACAAATTGGATGTGGTTTCTCGAGGCAGAGCTTCCTTTGGTTCCACAGTTCTCAGGAGTGTGTTCCAATGAGCCACCCGGGATGTAGGTGCTAGGGCGCTGTCCCATATGTTGTGAATGTAGCGAGATAGGATCCCATTACATCTTTTAGTTATGTACTTACCATAACCCGGATGTATGGGATCCATCTCGCCACATTCATAAGTACCCACCCTCCTTCCCCTTCCATTCGGATTTAGAGGAGCTGTAGTCTCTTTTTTCTTGGAGATCTTTCTTGAAGAACTTTAGTTGGTTATAGTGACTACTAATTTTTCTGTGTTTGCATGGATGTATGAAAGCGAACAAACAAGATCTGGGGAAGCAGGTGTAGTGCATCCTGGGATAGGGAGTAGCCCAGCCAATGAGAGACTTCGTGCTAGTGTATTAGTTGCCGAGTCGGAGCCGATGGATCGGCTCCGAACCCATATGTTGTGAATGTAGGCGAGATGGATCCCATACATCCGAAGTTATGGTAAGTACATAACTAAAAGTTTGTAAAACATGACATATACCCTATGTTATAAAGCAAAGCTCTTTCAGTTATTTTTCTGTGTTCTATAGTAAACCGGAGCCCTATTTTCCTTCTTTCTTACTTCTTGTTCAGTTTTAAGAAATGTAGGTGGTGTAGTGTAAAAAGAGAAGATAGTTGGGACAAAGAGCATGATATGCGTAAGACAAATATACCTTTTGTTACATTTTCACATGTTAATGACTGAATTAAGCCCTCTGGCTTGATCTAACAAGTTTTAAGTGAAAGCAAGTGAATAAAAGAACATTGAAAGCAATGAAACATTTTCGTTTAGCAAATAAATGTTTACAGTGCAACATAAGAAGCTTGTAGCTGGAGGGCAGCTGTGTACCTGGTTCTCATGTTTCTAAGGAGACAAGTTGATAAGAACAGTAAAAACAGACTACTGTTTTCTTTCAGTGGTTAAAAGATAATGTTTTCTGAAAGCATTCAAGCTCTGTTTCACATCTGGAAGAGGAGTAAAGATAAGACAAAAGCAGACCACACTTAGTGTAAGTAGAAGCATAGGTTGTACCATGGGTGTTAGTATGGATAACCTTCAATATAGGTCAGTTCAAGCCTGTGAGTGTAGCTGTCATTCTGGGACAATTGCTCCTATTAGGAGGGTTAAACTCAATTATTGAAGTTGCACATAGTTTTGTGAGTTTGTATTAAGTTAATTGGTCCTGTTTTTTTTTTCTTGTTGTTTGAGAGTTTTCATTAAAGCAGAAAGTTTTGGAAGATGTGACATAGGTTCAAATGAATATGACAAGAAACAAATGTATAAAAGATCAACCTGCTAAACATTAGTGTGTGCACGTAACACAAAAGCTGAAACTAGATATTTAAAAAAGCTGTTATATGTAACAGGTGAGAATAATAACTTATCATAACAGCAACACTTTCCATATTATCTTTGAATGTGAATGATCTCACAGGTATATACAAAAAAGAAAGAGCAATGAACTATATGTAAAACTGCAGAGTGCAAATAGCTATGCCACAGGAGAATATTGAAAAGAACTGAGCATGAGAATTTAAATAGAGCATATTTCATGATTGTTATTCAGCAAAATATCTGGTACAGTGGAAAAGGTGAATACTTATATTAATTGCTAGAGGAGCATCAATAGTGGTAAAAAAAAAGAAAACAGATAATAATGGTAGATTAGTAGTAATAAAGGGCTACTGGCAAGGGAAGAGGATTACACTTACATGTATTTATATTCCTCTTAAAACTGCTTAATGGAGCTTAAGGAAATCCTGGGAGAAATAATCAGCTTTCAGCAGAGAGTATTACTTACAGGTGGGGACTTGAATTTGATTTGCAACAGTGAGGATGTATCTGTGGGCCCAGAAGGAAAATATAACAAAAGAGGGTAGATTTTTGAAGACATTCTTGAAAATATTTGGTATGGAAGATGTGGATTCAGTAGTAGGAGCTTGGAGAGAATTTACATGTTATTCAGAATGGCATAAAAACTGGTCTAGGCTAGACAGAAATTATATTTCACAGGAACATGTGCATTTAATTGAAAGTTTTGATACACATCCAGTACCTATTTCAGATCACAAGACAATAATAACTAAAATAAAAATGCAGGGTAATGAAATAAAAATGAGACACTGGCGCTTGCCCACCTATCTGTTAAACAAAGAGGAATTTAAGGAATGGGTAGTAGAAATTATTCAGGAGTTATTAGAGAAGATAGAAATTTCTTCAGAAAATGTTGTTGAGTGGGATAAAATGAAAGTGGAGTGTAAAATAGGGTAGAAATAAAGAAAAAATAAATATGGTTAAGAAGTAACAAGAATTATTCTGAGGGACTGAAAAAGGTTAAAATGTTGCAAATACAAGACATCTCACAGAACACGAAGAGGTGCAACTGCAGAGTGCCAAAGAAAAAAAATGACCGATTACCTAGATAATATGCATGAGTTACTAACAGGAGAGGGGTCTATGTCAAATATTCGAACTTCCAAAATGTCGAATACCATATGGTCGAGACCATATTCTCGATATTTGGAAGTTCGAATATCTAATGAAAAGAAAAAGAAAGAAAAACATGCACTAACAGTGCGAGTAGGGGGGGCAAGCACACCTGCACCCCCCACCCCCCCTACTTAAGTATACCAACTCCGAGACCGCACTTCAGTGCAGAAAAGGGAAATTCTCCCATTCTGCACCGTACAGCACACTTAAAAGTCAACCTTCGAACACTTGAAATTTCGAACATATGGTCTCAACCATTTAACGTTCGACATTTTAAGCATTCGAATAATTGACATAGACCCCAGTCTACAGGGAAGTCTGCATGACTAGATGGTATTCTTGTGCAAATTTGGAAGCTACAAGGGGAAGAAAGTGATAAAGACCTGGAAGGTTTTGTTTAACAGTATTTTAAAAGGAGGAAAGAAGTACCAACATCTTGAAAGAAATCTGTGGTGACTGTAGTGCCTCGAGATTGTTAAAACACACCATATCCAGCATATAGGTCTGTTTCAATTCTAAACCATTATTATGAAGGGTTTATATCTATACTAGCTAAAACAATGGAAAAGGTATTGCTAAAAATTGATAGATATGGATCAGTGTAGTTTTGTGGAGGAGAGGCACCATTTGACAACATTAACAGAAAAATGACAATCCAGGCTGAGGGAAGCAGAGTGCAATAAAATACCACTGTTGGTGGTGGGTCTTGATGTAGAGAAAGCATTCAGTAGAGTAATTTGTGATTTTTTGATTGGGCAGTGGAAGCATATGCATTCCCTGATGCAATGAAAAAGTTAATTATAAGGATATTTGAAGGATCAGAGGCAAGAATTAAAGTGTGAAGGCTCCTCTCGGATAAGTTGTGTTTGAATAGAGTAACCAGGCAGGAGGTATCGTCTTCCCTTTTGTTTATTTGCATTATGTTATCTTAGTAGACCTAGTTACATTAGTCATAAAACTAGACACTATTACAAAACTTTATTCAAAATCTTAAAACTCATACTCAGGATACACAAAAACCTTACAAAGGATGGCGACATCCACCCAAACCCTGGTCCATCCCCACCTGTTGGCCCTAATCCCCCTACTAGATCTCTGTTGAAACTGTTTTGTCCCACCCACCCTCCCTATTTTTGGTTTGTAGTTTAAATTTGGTGGCTTTTACAGTTGCCCACTCCACTGTAGATTTGATCTGGGGCACTCCCCCAGTCCCATCTCTTTACCAGATTCTACCTAATAAACTCTTTCTGCACTTGCTTTTAGTCCTTTTTAATTTAATTGCATTTTTTAAACTGTGTTTGGTCTGATATTGCTACATACTCAAGTGTGCTAGCTTGCACTGCATGTGAATTGTTTTTGCTACTTTTCTGTAAAAAAAAAAAAAAAAAAAACTGTAAGGCTGTTTCCTACCTTTCCTGTAACTAGTGTTCCAGATACAGATTTGCTGTATCCAGGATTGTATGTAAGCTTCTGAGCCCCAAAAGCCTTTCTGTGTTGGAGGGAAGCCTTCTAGCTTATCAGTAGGAGTGGTAAGCACTAGGTAACCTGTCTACCACATAAGGAGTGGTTCTGGCCCAGAAGTTGTAGTTATTGGCCGTTTGGGCAATCTCTTCCATCTCTCTGATTTGAAAGCCTGCATTTGCACTTGTTTCTGTCCTGTAACTCATCTAGTGCAGATACGGATTCTTAGTTTTAGCACTTAAATTTGCTTATTCATGCTCAGCACTTGTTCAGAACTTGTAAGCACTAACTAAGCTACTAATTACTACAGCACTCAATCTTCCTCATTACCTAGAGGAAAACAGTTTTTGTACTTACTTTTCTCACTTGCTTAGAGAAAAACAGCTTTTGTACTCACTTCCCTCACTTTTCTAGAGGAAAATATTTTTTTTTATTCAGGCATGTCCAAGGGTCAGCTCCCAGTCTTCTCTCCTGCCTATCTGATGAATCTGGGCATCTTGAAGCAATGTAGAAATTGCCTCATGTACACAAACAACCCTCTCCTCCTAAAACCCAACACTACAACCTGTGAGAGATGCACTTATCTAGCCAAACTGGAGGTAAAGCTCTCTTCAACCAAGACTGAACTTCATGAGGAGAAGGTAAACATTTGCACCACACCACACTCATCACATAGTCTCACTAAATCTACACCACCAAAATCCACACATAGTAACACAAAAACATTCGCAGAGGCTCTCAATAATAATCTGTCTAAGCAACAGAGACCTCCAAAGCAGAAACGCAAGCAACGTCCATCCCCCAACACAACCCAATTGACACATAGCCCACAGACTCAGTGTGCCACTCAACCACAGCCAATAAGACAAAACAACGTACCCAACACATTAGTCATAGGTGACTCCATAGTCAGGCACACTGATGTCCCACTCACCAGGCTAAACAAGGAGAAGGTTACTGTCAGCTGCCTGTTGGGTGCCAGGATCCGCCACATAACCCACGCACTCAGGTCACTCCACAAGAAGTACAAATATGACTATGTCATTGTCCATGTTAGTGTGAATGACCTGAGACGTACCTCCCTGGACTACATGAAAAGAGACGTGGAAGAACTCTCTGATTTTGTAGACCAGGCAGGTATGACCCTAGCTTTGAGTAGCATTCTGCAATCACCCCGAATGATACCACAGTACAAGGACAAAATTATTGACTTCAACAATTAGCTAAGCTTCTGGTGTCATTCTAAGGGGATCCAGTATCTGTCTGCTTGGGATGACATGGTCGACAGACCACTATGCTTTGCCACAGATGGCCTGCACCTCTCGTCCCTGGGATTCCGGATACTGGGTAAGGCTCTTGCTGCCCCTATGGTGCCTTTTTTTAGGCAAGGTTCAAATAACAAATTCATCACTGTAACAGGAACAGGCAAGCAAAAACTGAGGGTAATGCTACTCAATGCTAGAAGTCTAAATCTCAAAATGCACTCACTCGAGGCACTCCTTAAAATGGAGAACATTGCTATATGTGCAGTGACTGAGACCTGGTTCAAGGCTCCAGAGAGCACCCCTGCACTACCAGGCTATAACTCATACCACACTTTTCGGCCATGTAACCTGGACCGAAACACCAAAGGTGGAGGTGTGTCCATATTCATTAAGGATATCCACATCTCCAGGCTAGTTGAGAGCACCCCTGCAGTACCAGGCTATAACTCATACCACACTTTTCGGCCATATAACCTGGACCGAAACACCAAAGGCGGAGGTGTGTCCATATTCATTAGGGATATCCACACCTCCAGGCGAGTTGCTTAGCATAATGCATCTGAGGTTATCCAAGTGCAACTAACTCTGGGCAAAACTGCAATCCAAATTGTAGCTTGCTACAGATCCCCCACCATGCCCCAGGATTCCCACTCCTCTTTTCTTGATGTACTGGAAAATATTAGGGTTCAACCAAACACCTTAATAATGGGTGACTTCAACTACCCCACCATTAACTGGGAAAACTACTCGTGTACCAACTCCTTAGCTCAATGCTTTCTGGAATTCATAAACTCCAGTGCCCTGGATCAACTTATCCACACCCCACCAGGGGCAACAGTATCCTAGACCTAGTCATTACCAGCATGAGTGACCAGTGTTCCACACCTGAAGTTAACTCCTCGTTGGTCCAGTCCGACCATAAGCTAATCACCCTTGATATCCACATCCCGCCCCCACCCCCCATTAAGGAAACATCGGTAAAGAATTTCTGCAAAGCCATCTTCATGCTTAAGACAGAAGTGGTGAACTTCATGACACCCATGCAGATGGACAATACAGCTACAACTGCTTAATCCTACACAAATGCACTCTATAAGCACTCACACGAATGCATGGATCGTGCTATCCCAAACAGAACCAAGACGCTATCCTCCAAAAAAAGGAAGCTAATCTGGTGGTCCCCTGCCATAAAGAAACTGTACAACAGAAGGAAGAAACTGTTGCAAAAGAGAGTAAAATCCCTTTAGTGGAGGAGCTCCCTGGTTAGCCTCAGTAAGAAGCTGAGATCCCTTATAGGATCCTCCAAAGCTAGCTACGAAAACAAAATTGCCATTAATTCTTAGGACAACCACAAAGCATTCTATAGCTATGTCAAGGATCTCGATGGTAACACCCAGATCTGCTCTGAGTTACAGCGCAAAGGCACGAAAATTACAGAACCAACTGATATTGCCAACATCCTGGCAGATAGGTTCAATGCTAACTTTACCCACCCCACCCCCCTCATCCCCTAAAGGGCCCATATCTATACAGGAAGAATGCAGAGTCCCTGTAATCACAACTATGCAGGTAAAAGCTGCACTCTCTTAAGCCAAAAACACAGCATCCATGGGACCAGACAACATCCCAGGCTGCGTTTTACACGAACTGGCTCCCCACTTAAGCACCATGTTCAATAATAGCCTTGCATCAGGCTTTGTGCCCACTGAATGGCACACAGCAACAGTCATCCCAGTCCACAAAGGGGGAGCCACCACTGATCCCAGGAACTATCGACCTATTAGCCTGATGAACCTGGTCTGCAAGGCTATGGAACGTATCATCATGGAACTCATAAACAAAGACATTGGTAACCTCCAAACTCTGGATCCCACCCAGTTCAGGTTTGTGAAAGGCAGATCATGCCTCCTGAACCTGATTGACTTCTTTGAGGCAGTCACCAAAGCCGTAGATGAGGGTAAGGTGGTTCACACAGCCTATCTTGACCTCGCCAAGGCTTTCAACACCATCCCCCATTCTGGAATTATAGCTAAACTCACTAAACTAGGTATAAATCCCTATGTCACAAGATGGGTTGCCAACTGAATCACTGACAGAACCCACGCTGTAAAAGTTGCAGACTCCAAATCTGACCTCAAAGCAGTGACAAGTGGAGTACCACAAGGTTTCGTCCTGGAACCTTTCCTGTTTGGTATCTATTTCTCTGAAGTACAGGCTAACACAGAAGTTCTCTGGCTAATGAAGTTCGCAGATGACTGCAAACTAGGAGCCGTAGTCAAGTCCCCAAATTATGTGGACATCGTACAGAAAGGCCTCGCTGAGACAGATGCCTGGTGTCAGAGCCATGGCCTCGAGCTCAGTGCAAAAAAGTGCAGTGTCATCCCCTTTGGTAAAAACTCTGTACCCATGAACTACCACATAGGCAGCAATCTACTTAACACCAAATGTGTGATAAGAGACCTTGGGACCCAGGTGGACAGTAGTCTCTTCTTTGATAGTCACATCGCCACAGTAATCAGGAAGACTTTCTAGATGGCACACCTCTTCATAAAAGGTTTCTCATCCAGGAAAAAAGAGGTCATTGTTCCCCTTTACTCGACACTCATTAGACCCATTATAGAGTACAATGCCCCTTTTGGAATGTACCTCACCTGCAGCAGCTGGAAAGGCCACAGAAGTACCTCACAAAGAGGATTACTGGCCTCAAACAAATGCCCTACACTGACCGCCTCAAAAAACTCCAGCTTTACTCTGTAGCATATGGCCTACTCCGAGGTGATCTCTGCCTAACATATAAAGCTATGTGAAACCCAGAGCTGTTGGACATGCTACACCTAAAGAAATCCCAATCCCTCTGAGCTACACGCTCTAGAGACCTAAACCTTGTCACCACAATAAACAGGACATGCTGGAGGGATAGATTCCTGTCCCAGAGACTTCCCATACTCTGGAACAGGCTAACCATCTATGTCAAGCAAAGTTCTTCATTAGCACTCTTCAAGAAAAATCTTGTTGAGTGGATGGGAAATAGGAAATACACCCCGGGGATCACTTCTGTGTCTCTGCTCGACAGTGGCACAGGAAAATAACTTTCATTGTTGGCTAGGCTTACGTAGGCCCTTGGGCCGATAGCCTAGTACCTATCTATGAACCTAAGAACCTATGAACCTACCACCATAGCTCCAACAAATAGACCTCCTAGCTCACTGCTGGCCTGCCATCTAAACATTAGGGGCATAAATAACAAAACTCTGCAGCTGCATGCCCTCTTAGCTGTTCATTTCCCAGATATATTATGCCTAACAGAAACGTGGCTGAAGCCTGCCACCAAGGATCATGAGATTCTGCCACCAGGGTATAGTATGTTTCAACTGGACCGTACCACCAGAAAGGGTGATGGGGTAGCCATACTTTACAAGTCTACCCTATCTGTCAGCATAGACACCCAAGAACCACCCCAGTTCAATAATGCTGAAATTCTTATCTCAAAACTACAGATTAACAAAAGCAAAAATGTAAACATTGTTTGTGTCTACATTCCCCCAGGGAGGAACACAGAAACCCTAGAAGACTTCTTATATTGGTTATCCAATAACCACACCCAAGAAACAATTGTTCTTGGGGATTTCATCATTGACTGGAACACTTGCTCTTGTGAAACCCCCACAACCCACATAAACCTCTATGGATTTACTCAAATCATAACCTCCCCCACCATGCCAGGAAAACCCAGTAACAAGGAAAGTACCATAGACTGGATACTCGTCAATACCCATCTTTAATCTTATAAAATAGGACACTTTGCCTGATGACCTAAGTGGTCACTGTCTCAGCTATGTAATCAAGCTCAAAGTAGACTGCTCTTACCAACCCACCTCTAGAACATTAAGAAACAACAAGAATTTTATTCTCACCAAGTTTCAAAATGAACTTAAGGCATGCAACTAGTCAGTACTAAAAAGTCTCCTCCAAGATGAAGCTGTAGCATACTTTTAACACCAAATTCCTTGCTATTCCTAACTCCCATGATCCCAACCGCTATTAGAACCAAAGTTAATATTGCACCATGGCTTTCTAAAGATACCAAAACCAAAATTTCACTCGGAAACAAAGCATGGGCCACCTACCGAAAAACAAAAGCCCCACTTGATCAACTAAGTTTCAGACAGCTAAGGAATGACACCAAAAAATCCATAACCTTAGACAAAATGAACCACTACTACCATCTACTGAAAAAACACCAAAACAAACCTCAAAAGTTCTGGGAAGGAATAAACAAACTACTCCACCCAGGCCAAACTGCCACCCCCTCAGCTTCCCAACAAAAATCCCCAGTAGACATTGCTAATAACTTCAACAGCTTCTTCACAGAGACTATCCAGTCTCTAGCCAGCCAACTCTCTTCCAGTGGCTCTAATTCTAATGTAGCCACACCCAGTACCCAAATATACTTTACCTTCCGACCTGTTCCTACTCAACTTATTCATGTCCTACTTAAGAAAATTAAGACCCACCACCCTGGCTGCCAACCTCCTCCCAGCAGACTATCTGCAAAAGGCTGCAGACACCATAGCCTACCCCATCTCTGTCTTGATCAACAGAGCTATATCTGAAGCTACTGTACCCACTATATGGAAAATCTTCCATGTCATACCTCTCCATAAAGGAGATAGTTCCACTGAACTGTCAAACATTAGACCCATAGCTATTCTGTCACCTCTAGCTAAAATTATGGAGAAGTGTGTACACATACAGCTCATGCACTACCTCACACAGAACAAGCTGTTGTCCAACTTTCAGCATGGCTTTAAGCCACACCACAGTACTACTTCTGCCCTCCTCTCTTTCTCTAACGTCATTAACCACGACCACAATAATAACAAACTATCCTCAGCACCCTTTCTAGATCTATTTAAGGCTTTTGACATAGTTGACCACAAAATGCTTTTAAATACCTTGAAGGCCTTCTCCTTAAACAACCATGCACTCCAGTGGTTTCAGTCCTACCTGCAGGGCAGGCAACAGGCAGGACAAGCTATCATCTCGCCTACCCATCACATTAGGAGTCCCCCAGGGCTCAATACTAGGACCCCTTCTTTTCTCCATCTTTATCAACGACTTTCATTCAGTCATCCCAGATGCCACTTGCATTCAATATGCAGATGACTCCACCTTGATTTGTTCTGACACCTCACCAGCTACTTTATTCACATTAACCCAAATTACCTTCAATCCAGTGGAAAAATGGCTCTCCAGTCAACATAATCCTAAACCCCAACAAAACTAAGTTGCTTCTCTTCTCCATCACATGCAGGACCCCCCTGCCAGCCTTCAACATAACTGCTAACAATGGCACTATCATCTCCCCAGAAGCCCAAACTGAACTACTGGGTGTCATAGTTGATAACAACCTGAAGTTTGATGCGCATATCAATCAAACTATTAAAACCATTAATAAAAAACTTGGCTCTCTTTACAGAATCAAACCTTTCCTTACCCCACTTGCAATTGCCCATTCTCATCTGCTATCAACTCTTCTCTATGCCTCACCTCAATTCTCCAACTTAAACAAAACAGATCTTAAAAAAACTATCATCCTGTTATAACCACATTGCCAGATTTGCTACTGGTACAGCCTACAGGACACACCACTGTCACAACATAAATCGCCTAGGATGGCTTGAACTGCCAAGCCTACTGCAGTTCAACCAGCTAATAGTGGCACATAAAGTCCTTTACCAACCAGAAAATATACCTGCACTAAAAAATATTATCAGCCCCTACACCAGCACCCGGCCACTGCGATCATCCACTAGACTCCTAGTTCAAACATACAAATCCAACTACTCAGCTGGGGACTCTCTGTTTGCCAACTCTGTTGGAAAAGTATGGAACAGACTCCCAGCTGACTTGACCCTAGAACCCTCACTAACTCAATTCAAAAACAAACTTAAAAAATACTTCAAAATTCATTGGTTATGTCCTTGCTAACCCCAACTAGTGACCTCTCTATTTCTTAGGTGCCTTACCTTCACCTGCTTCTAACTTTTTTCTTCCTCTCCATTTCAGGAAGGGTCAATTGTATAACTGCTGCTCAGTGTGTCTTAAACCTGAATGTAATGTTATGTATGTTTAACTTTGAAAATAATGATGTGAAGTTGTTAAATCTCGCCGTTTATTCTCACTGATGGGTTCAGAGCCGATCCTTGGCTCCGACACGGCCTGTAGCAAAAGCTCAAGGTTTGCCAGTAGCTCGAGACCAAGCCCCTTATCCCACAATGCACTGCTGGAATTACCTCAGATCTAGTTTGCCGCGGCAAGAGAACTCGGTGATCTAGTCAGCTTGGACCATATTTTGCTTAAATCGCAAGTTTAAAAATTACTTTCTCCTTCTTTTTTATATATATAATTCTCTATATAGTGTGTGTGTGTGTTTCACGTTAAAATACTGTAGTTATACGTAGGTTAGATTGTAGTAGGTAGTGCCCTGTGTTGGCTTAGTTTCTTAGAGTGTTGGGCCTTTTGTTAGCTCTATTTAGATTTAGCAAATTTCTTCTTGTTATTAGTTCTTTTCTTGTGTGGGCCTAGTTAGCCCTGTATTTAACCTCTGCAAGTTAATTCTGTGGTGTGCCTGTTTCAAACTATTACTCTTTGAACATCGAAATCCACCAATAAACGTCACCAACTATGAACAAAAACCACCTGGCTCCATGGTAGGATGAAACAACAGTCTTTATTAGTTATAAAAAAGTTTGCTCAAGGTAACCCAAAGGGTTTTACGTCACAGTAAGCCACCTTAAAAACTTGGTACTTCCTTGTTGTACTGGTAGTACAGGTGAACAAATACCAAACGTTTCAAGTGTGTTTTTAAAAAGCTTATATAAAACTAGCTGGTGTGTTTTCACACTGTGTATAAGTCCATCAAATCAAAGCAAACTTGGCCACAAAAAAAACTTTTCTTAAAAAACACTAAGAACAGCTGTACACATGTAAAAGCCAAACAATATAAAAAGCTGGTGTGTTTAAATAGTTCAGTACCTTTTCCTTGAGTAATGCCAAGTTGAAGCACAGTCCCAGGTGTAAACTGTCAGCACACTGCCATGAAAGTTCCAATGGAGTGACTGAAAAAGCATCCACATTGAGTCAAACAGTCAAAATAGCCACATGGTAGCAAGTAAAGAAAGGCAAGTTGCTTTTAAGAAGTTAGTCCAGCAAAGGTGCTTCTTTAAGTTGTAGAACTTCTTTCACGTTGTAAAAACCAACAGGTAGATGAAACCAAACAGAAACAATTACTTGTACACTTGAAGTTTTTCTAGCAAAATCGCTGGTGAAAAGAAAAGTCTATTTCTTACCCCAAGTGTAAACTGTCAGCACACTACCATGAAAGTTCCAATGGAGTGACTGAAAAAGCATCCACATTGAGTCAAACAGTCAAACCAGCCACACAGTAGCAAGTTCAGAGAGGCAAGGAGCTCTTTTTAAACTGTGACAAACCATTAAAAACTTGTCTGAGGAAGTTCAGTTACTGAAGTGAATGAAAAGCGCTTTACAAGTACTTTCTTCTGTTTGGTTTCATCTACCTGTTGGTTTCTACAACGTGAAAGAAGTTCTACAATTTAAAGAAGCACCTTTTCTGGACTAACTTTTGAAAAGCAACTTGCCTCTCTGAACTTGCTACTGTGTGGCTGGTTTGACTGTTTGACTCAATGTGGATGCTTTTTCAGTCACTCCATTGGAACTTTCATGGTAGTGTGCTGACAGTTTACACTTGGGGTAAGAAATAGACTTTTCTTTTCACCAGCGATTTTGCTGGAAAAACTTCAAGTGTACAAGTACTTGTTTCTGTTTGGTTTCATCTACCTGTTGGTTTTTACAACGTGAAAGAAGTTCTACAACTTAAAGAAGCACCTTTGCTGGACTAACTTCTCAAAAGCAACTTGCCTTTCTTTACTTGCTACCATGTGGCTATTTTGACTGTTTGACTCAATGTGGATGCTTTTTCAGTCACTCCATTGGAACTTTCATGGCAGTGTGCTGACAGTTTACACCTGGGACTGTGCTTCAACTTGGCATTACTCAAGGAAAAGGTACTGAACTATTTAAACACACCAGCTTTTTATATTGTTTGGCTTTTACATGTGTACAGCTGTTCTTAGTGTTTTTTAAGAAAAGTTTTTTTTGTGGCCAAGTTTGCTTTGATTTGATGGACTTATACACAGTGTGTAAACACACCAGCTAGTTTTATATAAGCTTTCTGAAAACACACTTGAAACGGTTGGTATTTGTTCACCTGTACTACCAGTACAACAAGGAAGTACCAAGTTTTTAAAGTGGCTTACTGTGACGTAAAACCCTTTGGGTTACCTTGAGTACTCTTTGAACATGTCGGATGAGAGGGAGAAGTCTCATCCCAAATCGGGGTTTAAGAAATGTCCAGATTGTGGACAGAAAATGTCCATCACTGACGGGCATGTCCAATGTGTTTACTGTCTTGGGGCTAAACACCTCCAAGATTCTTGCAGTATTTGCCACTCTTTTTCCTCTAGGGTGCTCATAGAGAGATGGAGAAAACTTATTGATAGGGGGTTGCTGCAGTATCCTTTCTCTGAGGCGTTGGGTAGCCAGGATGGTGCTAGCACTTCCTCAAAATCATCTAAATCTTCTGGAGATTCTAAAGTTTCTAAGAAGGCAAAAAGAATGGAGGGTACAGGGTCATCAGTTCCACAGTTCTCGGAACCAAGTGCCCCTTTGGTTTGGAGCCAGCTCCAAGTCTTGGAGCCGGTCTCTGAGGTTCCCTCATCTCCTCTGCTCCAGTCAGCACCTTCGGTGCATTCCTGGAAGTCTTTGGTCAGCCTCTCAGATATGGATATGGATCGGCTAGTGCAGAAGCTTCTACGGGCATCAGGACTTGCTAAATTGTTGTTGGCCCCGACCCTTTAAACCGGACTTGACTACTCCTCCTCCGAGACGTACTGGACTCTCGGAGCCGAAGGAACCTGAACCGATAGTTGTTGAACCTATGAAACTGAGACCCGCACCGGTGTTATCGGTTCCATCTTCTCAGACGTCCTTGTCGCCAACCGAGGATGCTAGGAGCCGACACTCTCCTGTCGGGTCTGGGGAGGATAGTCGGACCGATTTGTCGGTGCCGACTCTTCTTCTCGGGGCTTCGGCTCGGATGAGCTCGGCTCCTACCTCAGGCTCGGAGCCCATGGTTTCGGTGTGGGAGGATCGGACGGTCCCTCCGGATCCGTCTACCCCTTCTCGTCGGAGCCATGGTGCTTTTGATGCCATGAAGAGAGCCCTGTCTCCTAAGACATCATCGGCATCAGTTCGGGCTTCCTTCTCCCATCAAGCACCTGTGTCCGCTTCTACGTCTACCGGTCCCCCTAAGCATAGAGACCCTGAGCCTCAAGTAGCCCCACAGGGCTCCCACTGTTCTTCCGAGACCTCCCCAGATCCCCCCACTTAGGAGGAACCCAGGAAGAGACTGTGCAAGAGGAGGCACTTGGACTCCCCACAGGAGTCTTTGACATCCTACACTGACTTGGATGAGTCAGAAGGGTCCCCTCGATCCCCCTCTGAGGATATCTCCTTTGCGGAGGTATTAGAGATCCTGAGTCATAGGGGCAGTTGGCAGTCCAAACCCCCTACTGAGGACAAGTGAGTGCTCTTGAAGGCTTTTGGGTCTCAACCTTCCACTTCTTGGTTGTCTCCGCCTTAGGATGAGCTCATGGAGCTGATCTCTCGTAAGGCATGGGAGTCACCGGAGGCCATGGAACCTGTCCCTCAGAAGCCGAATAAGTTCATCTCTGCCCCAGTGGACAAAGCCTTTTTGACCAAAGGAGGGCCTGTTGATGCCATGGTGGTAGCTGCAGCCACCAAAAAGGAAGTGTCTGAAACATCCGCATCTACGCATCTATCCATCCTCCTAACAGAGATTCTCGGATCATGGATAGATATGGGAAACATGTTTAGTTCAGTGACTTTTTCTCTGCGCTCGGTGAACTATTTAACCCATTTCATGAGACTACAAAGAGATCTCCTGAAAGAGCTAGGACATACTCTCCAGGATACGTTAGCTTCAGGGGTTGCCGACAAAGTCAGCACACAGCTCGCTACCCTAAACTCGGTTGTGAACTGGTCCATGCTTCTCATATCTTATGCAGCTGATGGTTCAAGTAGAGCCGCTAGTTCAGGCATTGCTCTGCGCAGACAAGCCTGGATGCGTCTTTGTTCCTTTGCAGAGCCCTTTAAGTCTTCCTTTATCAACACCTCATTTGAAGTCTCATCACTGTTTGGGCCTAAAGTAAAGGAAATCTTTACCAGGTGTAACCAGGAAGGCAAGACCCTGTCTGCCATTGGAGTCCGTTTTTCTACCCCTATTCGGCCCTATCCCAAGGGCCCTAAGGGCGAAAAAATGTGGTTCCGAAAAGCACAGGGAGCCTTTCAGGACACACATGGAGAAACCCCCTCTAGAGGCAGAGGAGGGGGTTATAATGGAAGGAGCCTCCCGCGTGACAGAGGCCAGTTCTCTGGTCAACCCTACCAGCGCTCCTGAAAGAAGGCCTGGCTGTCCGGCTCTTGAGGCAGTCAGGGTCGCTTATCTTTGTACCCAGAAACCTGACTAAACATAACATCAGATACATGGGTACAAAGCATAATTTCCAGAGGATATTTCATGCCATTCTCTTCCCCTCCCACTCCTGTAAACAGAATCCCAGATGTTCCACCCAGTCTCAGGGAACAAGCAATCGTAGAGGTCCACAAATTGCTAGAAAAAAAGAGTCATCCAACCAGTCCCAGCAGACCAAGTTGGATTCGGAACTTACTCAAGATTCTTTTTGGTACCAAAGAAAACAGGGGACTGGAGACCTATCTTGGACCTCAGCAGACTCAACCAATTCATAAAGAAAGAGAAGATGTTATGTGATCCTATCTCGCCTACATTCTGTACTGATGGGCTCGGAGCTGATCCCTCGGCTCCGACTCGGCACACTATGCTATAGAGTGAAGCCTCTTATTGGCTGAGCTATTCTCTATCCCAGGATGCATCACCACTAATCCCCTAGATCTCGTTTGCCGCTTACAAGCTAGGACGTGGTCTCAAACGTGGCTGAGCTAAGTACTGTTTTTTTCTAAAGTTTTCCTGTCAGGAAATCCCTTATTCTTACCCAAAAGCTGTTTTAACAGCTGTTGTTGTTGTACGCATATGTTTTGGTACATTTTTTGTGGTAAATTGTGTGTTTGTTTAAGGGAAAGGTTTCCCGTTTAAGTTAGAGGGGCCTTCCCCTAGTCTTCAACTAGTTTCTCTTATTTTCTTAAGGAGGTCAAGTACCTGTTTAAGTTAGAGGGTCTTGGCCCTCCTTTTTAGTGTTTGTGATATTGTATTGTATCGTTAAAAAAAAAAAAAAAAAAAGTTTTTTGTATTGTGGTTTAAAATCTTTGTTCTGACTAGATAGTGCTTTTTTTTTCCACTGTTTTAGTGACTATTTTAAAGGCATTATGTCAAAAGAACATAGACCCTCAGGGTTCAAAAAGTGCACGAGGTGCGGCTATAAAATGTCTATAACCGATGATCACTCCTCGTGCGTATATTGTTTAGGCGCCAAGCACCTACAGGAGTCCTGCAGCGTGTGTCACGCCTTTTCATCTAGAGTCCTCCAAGAGAGGAAGAATAAATTGATCTTGAAAGGGCTGATTAAACCCTCCTTCGAGGAGGCCTTATCTTCCTCATCCTCTCCAACTAAGAAAAAGAAAGCATCGGCTCCGACCAGTCCGTCAGAACCGACTGCTAAGAAATCTAGGCAGGCTTCTCCATCGGCTCCACGGACTTCGGAGCCGAGGGCGGAACGGTCTGCCTCGATGCCCCCAGTCTCGACTCCTCTGATTTCGGAGCCGAGGACTGGGGCTTCGAGAGGCGGGTCACCTTCATCGGCTCCACTGATTTTGGCCTCCTTCATATCAACATTTTAGAAATGAGGGCGGTGTTTCTGTCCCTACAAGCCCTTCACGATTACCTCCCTCAGGGCGTAATTGCCGTTCACTCCGACAACATGTCAGTAGTCTGGTACCTGAACAAGCAGGGAGGGACCAGATCCTACCCCCTTTGCAGAGAGGCCATGAGAGTTTGGGAATGGGCAGTGACGACCAAACATTTTCTAGTGGCGACTCATATCCCTGGCAAGTCCAATGTGATAGCCGACAGACTGAGCAAAACTATCCTCTCTCCTCACGAGTGGTCTCTGAACAATACAGTGGCAACTCAGATTTTCAGCAAATGGGGAATTCCTTGTTGCGACCTCTTCGCAACCCCGCTGAACGCGAAGTGCAAAAAGTTCTTCTCCCTCACTCCGGCTCCGGGGGAGAGCCCTATGGACGCACTAGCCCATCCTTGGCCCACCGGCTTGCTATACGCCTTCCCCCCAGTTCCCCTCCTTCCCAAAGTGATCCAAAAGGTGTCTCACTTGGTGAGCAAAATTATCTTAGTCGCCCCTTACTGGCCTCGTCAGGTATGGTTCCCCTATCTTTGGAAATATGCACTGGACGGTCCATGGTTCCTGGATCAGATCCCAGACCTATTAATTCATCAGTCGGGACTACTCCACCAGTCCCTCCACACCTTGAAGTTAACAGCTTGGCTCCTCCTCTTCCGACTATAGTCAGGAATCATACCTTAGACCCGGAAGTCATACATATCTTATCTTCGGCCCACAAGTCTGCCACTAAGAAATTGTATACTAGCAAATGGAAAAGATTTGCTATTTGGGCTCAACTCCGGGGTCTGGATCCCATCACTATTCCTGTATTGGAAGTCCTAAAATTTCTAACCTCCCTATTCAATCAAGGTTCTTCAGTCTCTACCATCAAGGTCCAATTGGCAGCTATTTCCAATTTTCATGAATCTATAAACCCACCTTTAATGAGCAACAGATTGTGTAAGACCTTCATGAAAGGTGCTACGCTTTTACGACCTCCGATTTCTCATCCTGCTCCTCCATGGGATCTCGATGTGGTGTTACGTGCCTTAACTTCCTCCCCTTTCGAACCGGCAGCAACATGTGATTTAAAATTTCTATTGTGGAAAACTGCCTTTCTGGTCGTGATTACTTCTGCCAGAAGGGTTTCAGAGCTTCAAGCTTTATCTGTAAAACCTCCGTACCTGGTTTTTCACAAAGATAGAGTATCTCTCAGGCCTAATCCATCCTTTGTCCCTAAAGTTTGTTCCAGTTTTTGCCTACAACAGTCATTAGAACTTCCAGTTTTCTTTCCAAAGTACTCAAACAAAGCGGAATACATATTCCACACATTGGATGTCCACAGGCAATTGCGTTTTTATTTAGATAGGACCAAACAAACAAGGAAAACAGATCAATTGTTTGTGTCCTTTTCGGATAATAAATTGGGCAAAGCCGTCACAAAGGTCACTATTGCCAAATGGATCAGGGACTGTATTAGTCAAGCTTATTCCTCTTCTAATAAAGAGCTTACGACCTCTGTCAAAGCTCACTCTACAAGAGCTATGGCTACTTCAATAGCATTCCATTCTAAGCTTGCCATTAGTGACATTTGTGCTGCGGCTACGTGGTCTTCCCCGCACACTTTCATTTCCTACTACAAATTAGATGTGGCATCTCGGGGGCGAGCTTCATTTGGTTCCACAGTGCTCAGGAGTGTTTTCCAGTGAGCCACCCAGGATTTAGGTGCTAGGGACGCTGTCCCATCAGTACAGAATGTAGGCGAGATAGGATCACATAACATCTTTTAGTTATGTACTCACCATAACTTTAGATGTTTGGGATCCATCTCGCCTACATTCCCAATAACCCACCCTCCTTCCTTGGAGATCAGAAGAGATTGGACGGTCCGAATTCTATTGTTTCATCTTGAAACATCTGGCAATGTTATATAAACAAGTTATGTGTGTGTGCATGAATGCGGACAAACAAGATCTGGGGATTAGTGGTGGTGCATCCTGGGATAGAGAATAGCTCAGCCAATAAGAGGCTTCGCTCTATAGCATAGTGTGCCGAGTCGGAGCCGAGGGATCTGCTCCGAGCCCATCAGTACAGAATGTAGGCGAGATGGATCCCAAACATCTAAAGTTATGGTGAGTACATAACTAAAAGTTCCGAATGGTCACGCTTCAGTCCATTCTTCCCTTCCTAGGGAAAGGCAATTGGATGTGCTCCATAGATCTCAAGGACACGTACTATCACATAAAGATGAACAGATGCTCCAAAGATCACCTGCTTTTCCGGCTGGGAGCCAATTATTACCAGTTTCGAGCACTGCCCTTTGGGGTCACTACAGCCCCGAGTGTTCACCAAATGCATGGCAGTGGTCACAGCTCAGCTGAGGCGTCTAGGATTCCAGGTGTGTCCATACCTAGACAATTGGCTCTTCACCGCTACCACCAGGCATCAATTGACTCAGGCAACACAATATACTCTGACACTCTGCCATCAATTAGGCATTACAATCAACTTTGAAAAGTTTGCCTTATAGCCATCGCAGCATACCATTTTAATAGGAGCAGAGTTAGATACCTCAACCACCCCTCTACGTCTTCCAATCGAAGGAGTCTCACTTCTTCCAACACGTCAACTCACTGGTGTCAAAGAACAAAGCTACAGCAGCAGAGGTCTTGAAGGTGCTAGGTTTGATGGTGGCAGCAATCCTGGCTGTACCACTCGCAAGGATGCATATGCCAATCCTTCAATGGCTCCTCTTCACTCAGTGGTCTTACCAAAAGCTACTGATGCACCACATGATTCTCATCACAGATTCTTGCAAGAAAGACCTTCAGTGGTGGTTGACGTCTCTTCATGTCACAATTGGAAGACCCTTTACCCCCCCCCCCCAGTAGCCACTGTGACCATGGATGATTCCCTGATAGGGTGGGGGGTGGGCATTTTCAGGGAAAGACTGCCCAAGTAACATGGACGGATCAAGAGTCACATCTGCATATCAGTGTTCTGGAGTTGAGAGCGGTACTTCTGGCGTTGCAGTACTTTCAGGACTCCCTTCCTCTAGGGACAATTGCAATTCAGACGGACAACATGTCAGTGGTCTGGTACTTGAACAAGCAAGGCGGAACCAAGTCTTACCCCCTTTGTCGAGAAGCCCTCAGGGTGTGGCAATAGGCTGTGTCATCCCAGCATTTTCTATTAGCAACGCACATCCCTGGGAAATCCACTGTGATAGCGGACAAGCTGAGCAGGGCAATACTGTTGCCTCATGAGTGATCTCTCAACCAACGAGTTGCAGATTTGATTTTCCGCAAATGGGGCCAGCCTTGCTGCGACCTCTTTGCCAGTCACATCAGTACCAAATGCAGAAGCTACTTTACCCTAATACCACCTCCAGGACATCCCCCGAGAGATGCACTCGTACACGATTGGCCCCCAGGTCTCCTATATGCATTCCCACCTATTCCGTTGATACGCAGGGTTTTACAGAAAGCAAAATCACTGGGCAGGACAGTTATCCTCATAGCCCTCTACTGGCCTCGACAGATTTGGTTCCCCTTCCTTCACCATCATCTGCTGGAGGATCCATGGATCCTGGGCCCAGTTCCGGACCTTCTGACACACCCATCAGGGGACCTCCATCCTTCACTGCAGTCCCTAAAGCTGACTGCTTGGCTAATCCACTTCCCCTAATTGCCAGGATTCATTCACTCTCAGATGATACAAGACAAATCCTTTTGTCTTCTCACAAGCCATCCACCAGGAAACTATACCTCAGTAAGTGGAACAGGTTTTCAATGTGGGCCAATATATAGAACATCTACCCTTTCCGAGCTCCCCTATCGTCCATTTTAGAATTTTTGACAAAGATTTTTAAGGAAGGAGCAGCAGCTGCCACAGTTCGAGTCCAGTTAGCCGCCATATCAAATTTCCACCTTGGATTCAATGGGTTGAACGTTATGAGCCATAAGTTATCTAAGGCTTTTCTTAAAGGTGTTTTTCACATGAGACTTCCTGTCAAAATCCCTTATTCTCCCTGGAATTTGAATTTCATGCTGTCTCAAATAATTCTCCCCCCCCCTTCGAACCAGCATCTTCTTGTGATCTCAAATATTTGTCCTGGAAGACTATATTTCTAGTGGCCGTTACTTCTGCCCGCAGAGTGTCAGAACTTCAAGCATTATCTGTCAGACCTCCTTACATGATTTTCCATGCTGATAGAGTATCTCTCAGAACAAACCCCTCCTTGTTGCCTAAAGTCTGTTCTGAATCCAATATCAATCAGGTCATTGAGTTGCCAGTCTTTTTTCCCAACCGCTCTAACAAATTGGAATGCATGCTGCATAAACTTGATGTACACAGACAGCTCAGATTTTATCTTGATAGAACTAAGGATATTAGAAAATCAGATCAACTTTTCATATCCTTTTTAGAGGCCAGAAAAGGTAATCCAGTGGCTAAAACAACCCTATCTAAATGGTTATCAGATTGCATTCGCACAAACAAAGGATATACAAACATGCCATTGACACACAGACCTAAGGCTCATTCTACCAGAGCCGTTTCTACATCATCTGCCTTTCAGGCTAAATTGCCCCTTGACAATATTTGTGCTGCAGCCACTTAGTCTAAGCCTCATACCTTTATCACACATTACAAAGTAGATAAGGCTTCCAGGGACAGGTCTTCCTTTGGTTCCACAGTACTAAAAAACGTACTTCCATGAGCCACCCAAGATTGAGGGTGCTAGGGACGTTACCCATCAGTGAGAATAAACGGCGAGATTTAACAACTTCACATAAAGAAGTTATGTACTCAACATAACGTTCCATGTGAGTTGTTTATCTCACCTTTATTCTCACATCCCTCCCTTCTTCCCCCTCCTGGCTGACAGTTGACTTAGAGGCTAGTACCATCCTGGTTATTCAATACTTCTTCTTCCCGTTTGGGAAGTGCTTCCTTGTAGAAAAAGAAAAAAAAGGTATATATACTCGCAGCAAACAAGATCTGAGGTAATTCCAGCAGTGGGATAAGGGGCTTGGTCTTGAGCTACTGGCAAACCTTGAGATTTTAAAACCAAAGAAGAGCGTCACAGTCCACAAGCGCAAATAAATCCAGTCCTTTGGATGCGAAAACAACGATGTATTGACAACTTGTTGCATCTGTTGGATTATTCAATAAATCGTTGTTTTCGCATCCAAAGGACTGGATTTATTTGCGCTTGTGGACTGTGACGCTCTTCTTTGGTTTTGGTTTACTTTGGCTCCACTTGCTCCACTTTACATCAAACCTTGAGATTTTGCTATAGGCCGTGTCAGAGCTGAGGATCAGCTCCGAAATCATCAGTGAGAATAAAGGCGAGATAAACAACTCACATGGAACGTTATGGTGCGTACATAACTTCTTTTTATGTTTTGTAAAGTGTTTTATAATAAGTACTATATGTGATAAATGCTGGTATCGCTTATGACTGTAATCTGCTTGAAACTAGCATTTACTAAATGTTCAATGTGTATTATTATCTTGGAGTTTTTCTCCCTGGGACTCCGCTGAAAATGGACATGTATCCAGTCGGACTATCTTGGTCAACAAATGTAAAGTAAAATAAATAAATGTTTAGAATCATTGGCAAAGAAAATAAGGGACTCATAAATGCAAGGATATATTTGGTATGGAAATCAAGAAAAGTTGTCTTTATTTGCAGATGATATTAGTTTGTACCTGGTAGATTCAGAAAAGGACATCTTGGTGTTGTGGAACATTTTGAGCCAGTTTCAAGTCTTTTTGGGATATAACATTAAACGATTTATAGGATCATACTAAGCTAATGACCACCAGGGTCTTTACAAGCCTAGCTGTGCAACCCAACCGAGTTTTGTCTGAGAGATCCTTGAACACCTATATGTGGGGTATGTTTAGTAAGGTGGTAGCTAAGGGTTGTATATATGTGGGATATGTTAGTTGTGAATTAATTTACTTATTGTTGACCTCTGCCCATCGGAGACATGGGAGCCAGGTCGGGGTGAGTTTGCGATTTCCCATCCAATGATCAAGGATTCTTTTAGGCAGGGTCAGGAATGAACTCTGCTTCACGTAGATATGAGGCTTATTCTGTAGAAGGGGGTTCTTAATCAAGACAAAACAAAGGCTGTTGCTGTAAATTATGTACTCAGTCACAAATTAGTTCACTAATATACACATTTATGGGACACAATAGTATGAAGTATTTAGGAGTATGGATTAAAAAGGCTTCTGTTATGGCAGCTAAGTGTATGTGGGAAGAGACTAAAAAGATAATAGAAAAAGGAGAAACCGAATGTGCTTGTTTATGGATATGGCTAGTAATGTACAAACAGTGAAAATGTTTTTAGTCCCTTCAAGTTTTAAATACAGGTCAGTCATATTTTTTTAAACTAGAGGACACGTTTTGGAATATAATTAAAGAATTTAGATAATTTATGGGGGGGGGGGCAAGAGATAATTGGAAAATGTTGATCCTTCCAATAGAACAAGGTGGTTTAGGACTTCCTTACTTGAAGGTTTTTTAATTCAGAAGGCACTAGTAGGACTCGAACCTTTAGTCTTGATAGTACATGATATTATTAACAAATTGAAGTTTTAGCAAGAAGTATATCATAAAGCAGTTAAAGCAATGTAACTGATGAATGACAAAATGTAAAAAAAATATAACACATTTGCAGAAATGGCGTTATCTGGATATAAAATAATTTCCCAGCTGTGACATAAAACCAGTTCTTTTAATTTGCCTTCAGTAGCTCCCAAGTCCTAAAATAGAAAGACACCAAACCCATTGGTGCAACAGAATGCACTCCCAATACAAATAAAATAGCCACGTATGGATTGTGTTCAACAGCTTTTAGATACAATCTGTACATTTTCTCTTTTACAGCAGATCACTGCATGTAGAACTTTCAGTTTTGAACCCTTTAATGTCCGGTGTGAATTATCCCATCTTATATAGATGTAGATCTCTATGGCTAAAAACTCAGGCAGTGTACCTCTCTCTCTCTTGATAATGCTCACCACACTAATATAAAGAAATGTACAAAAACAAGTAATTTATTTTATAGTTTTAGATTATTTCTTTTTTATTTTATTTTATTTTTTTAACACGTTACATGCAAGATATATCCTGGAAGGGATACAAAGAACATGTCTGCTAAGAAGTTATCAACTTATCCACCATAGATGGAAACATACATGCTAGATTGGCTCTGCAGACAGTAATTAATAGCAAACCTCTACATTGCAAATTTCAAGTATGTTTGTTTATTTTTTTATTTATTTATCATCTTGTTGACTGGGACAGTCTGACTAGACAGAGCCTTTTTTCAGCGGAGGTCCGGTAAGAAATGCTCCAGATTGTGGGAGGAAACTCACGCGAACTCGGGGAAAACCATGCGGGCTCTGCACGGAGGGCGCCCCGGCTGGGGGTTGGGCCGGAGAGCCTCTTGCTGTGAGGCAGCAATGTTAACCGCTGCACCACTGCACCACTGCGCCGCCCTAAGCACAGTGTAATATTAACATTAGACATATTTCATTAAATGTAGATGTTTAGACGACCCTCTACATTACCATCAATACATATGTCTCTGTAGGTAGTTACAAGGCATGCAGTCCTGGAGACCATTAAGGAGGCTAGCCACAATTCATAATTGCCTCAAAGCACAGTCTAGTTAAATGACTTGCTCAAGGCCATACAGTAGGTAAATAAAGGTTGGAGGTTAACAAACCCTATGCCACAAGAAGTAGCTGGTTAATAGCTCATAGCTTTAGTCCTCTGTGCTCACACTGTTTGTGTTCATCATGTGATACTAATTAATTCAGCAAGCTAGGTCTTACTGTACTTAAAATTGATGAGACCTAAAAGTTGTGTGCAGTCCTAAGAAGTAAAAGACAAGACTAAGGTAAACACCCAAAAATCCATCAGGTGATGTATGCTATATGGGCAGTACTTTGTAAGTTAAAATATGGAAACAAACAGTGTGATTTATGTCCCATGCAACTCTGAAGTTGTAATTGACTGTCAAAGTCTACACCATTCTCTGTGCACTGTGCAATTAATGATGTTGTGAACTCTGCATTTTTGGCAAGAGTAATATTGAGACCTCTGTAACTCCATGGGCTCCTCAAAAAGTGCATCTGCCTTTGCAAAGTAGCACTGCACCATTGCCAGAGCTGGGCTTCAGTAGGAAAAAAAATAGTGGAATCCATCATGTTCATAAATAAATGAAGTAAGAGACCCACATATAAATGAAGAGAGCAAGTAAAGCTATAAAAGACCCAGTGCCAAAAAAGTCATCATGCAAATGTAAAGTCAAAAGCATGACCCAGAATGTGCAAAGCAGAAGGGAAAGCCAAGGAGCTGTATCACAACATTTAAAAGTGTCACTGCAGTGAAAAGAGGGTATCTACGCAGTGATTCCAGACATTACTGATATCACAAGTTGACAAAGTAAACTCAAGCAAGCAAGAGTTTAAACAGCCATGTAGATGATGGAACCTGTCCAGCATACAGACCACCCAGCAATGAGGTTTGCACAGTCTTGGAAACCACTAGCAATCACAGAGGATAGCCAATAGCTCCACCCAGAAAAAAGTTTTCTGCCAGGATCAGTCATGATTAGATGGGTCACACAGCAGACTACTGGGTTAAAATCAAAATGTCTAGGTAAATTCATGCTCTTCATAAGGCACACTCAGAAAGCCACTTACATGCAGCATGAGCTATGCAGGGAGCCCAGAATCCAGAAACATTTGCAAATACAAATGTACTAACACTAGCATCTGCAAGACCAAAAAGTGCTGTCAGTTGTAAGTATATACAGAGAAGCATTGACAGTTAAAAGCAGTGATGCCATTTTGTCTTCTTTGGAAACCAGCACACACATTCAAGCTTAAAGAAAATGTGAGAGATTACACAAGGTTGGGAAGCTCAAGAATCTAGTACAGTAACTGATGGTATTAAAAAAGCTGCACATATTTTAAAGTTGTTGAAGTTAAAATTGAATTAAAAAAAACAGTATACTGAATGTCATTCGTTTTATGTAATGTGCTAATTAATGTAATTTCAAACAGTACATAATAAACGAAGTAAGTATTTTTAGGACTAGTTAGGAGTAAATGTTCCACTCTTTTTTATACTTAGACAAGGGAGAGGAAATGCAACTTGAATCATCATATGCCAAGAAGTTTGATGCTATGAAATCAGATAAGGGTGTTGGGGTTATAATTATGGATACAACTGATTGCATTAACAGAATGCAGGCTTACTTATACCATGAAGAGTTTTATGAAATTTCATCACCTAATGAAATGAATGTTGCATTTAAGAAAATTGATATTGTTCTGAACAGAAGCTGCGGTGGTGCAGTGGTAGCATTGTCGCCTCACAGTGGGAGGTTCTCCCATTCGATTCTCAGCTAGGGCACCTTCTGTGTGGAGTCTGCATGTCCTCCCCATGGTCGAGTGACATTTGAAAGACATGGGTGAATGGGCATGCCTTCGTTGAAGGTTGGGCGTTGGGCTGGCACCATAAAAATCTACTGCCAATCATTAGCGGACCGGAGTTCCGCTGTGGCGACCCCTAACCGGGAAAAGCCAAAAAGAAGAAAAAGAAGTGTGATCTTGGAGTTGGTATATTTAGTTGAGGGGGGGGGGTGTCAGGGGTGCAGCCCCTCCACCTGGATGAATTTGACATACTGCAATGTGTTTGTTGGTTGAATGTTGACCAACTGCATCCATTCACTGTGTAGAAATCCTGTGAGGTAAATGTTCGCTTATTTGAACATTTGGTGTTTTCATCTCAATTAAGTGGCTTTTTGGGTAGATGAAATTTCGACTGTCTGAAGTAGAACTATATATATATATATATATATATATATATATGTGTGTGTGTGTGTGTGTGTGTGTGGATTTAGATCGCTAGGTCGATACACCACATTGTCAAGAGCAAGAATGTTGACTGCAAACGGCAATGTTTACACTAAACTATGCATGCGCGAGTAAAAATCTTGCCACATGCAACCAACAAAAAGAAACAAAATATACCCCTGCTAATGATTATATACCAACTCTGAGACTGCACAATTCTTGGGGAAAGGGAGTATTCCATCAACCTGGGATTGTCAACCTTTTGCATATGTTGACCTTTCACTGTCAACTTCCTTACTGTTGACATTGTGGTGTGTTCACCTTTTGAGGTGTTACCATATATAACATGATGGATTTACTGTACAGCAATAACCCAAATGGCATCAGAAATATTCAGTCTAGGTGTCTAAACTTCTTCTGCAAAATCACCAGAATGTTTTGGAGGGACAGGTATATTTCACGGAGGATACTGCTGATATGGGAAAGACTCCTCATCCACATAAAGCAAAGTTCATCCTTTTCCATTTTCAAACACAGTTTATAGCTATAACCTTTGTTTCAGTTCATTAATTTTATATCCCAAAAAACTGGAACTGTATCAGCATATTCCAACACACTGTGAGATGTCCTTTTCTGGTTCCCTCAGATACAAAATATCATCATCTGCAAATAATGACAACCTTTACTGAACGCCATACAAATTATATCTTTGCATTTGAATCCCTTATGTTCTTTGCCAGAAAGGTCTACGAAAGTGCTTGAAGGCAGGGAGGTTGGATGTGGATTTGATAGAGGAATGTAGTTCCATTTATTGGCAACTGAATCAAGAGTAAATGCTAAGACAAGCAGATTTCTGAAGTTTATAAATTTTCAGGAGTTGATTCTTGCTGGATCTACATTATTAGGGTGATACTTGCATAGTATTGAGCTTAAGGTGGAACAGGCATTGGGTTTATACAATATATTGTGGGAGATGGAGAGGTGTGAGAGAATTGTGGTGTGAGGTCATTCGAGCCAGTACAGTTTTTTTGAGTGGTACAGTGGTGGGTATGGAACTTATCAGAAGCAAATTTAGCAACGTTGTTGTAGCATGCTTCTAGTTTTATTGTAACCATTGCCTGTTGAGTGGTGAGGATAAGGGCCCCTTAGAGTGGGGGTGGGGGAGGAGAAGAAAATTATTTGCTAAGGTAGTTTTAGTGGTGTTGCTAAGAGTATTTGTTTCTGTAGAGCATTCCCATTTTTGAAGAGTCTTTTTTCATGTTGTGTTGGACATAAAGGTAAATTTTTCAGGTTGTTATATGTTATAACTTAGAGCAGTTAGTGTGGGAGACTACCAATGTAGTTCACTGACTGAATTTTAAAATTTACATTTTTGTGAGATTTCGGGAAAAGTGTAAGTAATTTGCCTTTATTAAGGTTGAACAGTAGTTGAACATTATGTAGCCAGATTGCAACAGATATGAAATGTTTTTGGGTATATGATATGAAGTAGTGCCATCTTTGTCAGGTAGTGCCAGCATAGCTAGCTGGAGTTTTGTAAAGAATTTTATGTCATTTGACTGTTACACTGATTTGTACATCTACTTCTGTTAAAAATGTATTAACAGTGGGACCTGCTGGACAGAAAAGAGATACGCATGTGTGTCAGACAATATTATTACAACTGATTAAATGTATACATTTTTATTTATTGCATATTTATTTTATTATTTATTTGACATTTGTTGACCAGGTTAGTCTGACTGGGTAAAAACCCTTTTTCAACAGAACCCCGGGGAGAAAAGCTCTAAATTAGTACAAACAAAATAGTATACAAATTCAATCATATAACTAGTGTAACAATCAAAGTATACACACAAATAGTATAAACAGATCCTAAGAGGAAACATTTGTGCATCAGAAGTTATTTACAGAGAATTCTGGAAGGGAATAGGTTAATCTCATTCCAGCTAATTTTGAGAAATAGGTTGAAAATGAAATGGCTTGGTTTAGGGCATAAAGATTTTATCTTTCAGGTCCGATTGCAGCCCGAGAAAAAATGTCTGGGAAAACCAGGACTAGGAATCTTACTGTATTGTCCTTAGGGGTGAACTAATTGCTAGCCTGAAATGGGGGGAAGCTTTTGAAATTGTTTTATAGCTTTTAGATGCTGCAACAGATCTTAACAAAACTCTGGATGTGTATTGTACCAGAGTCAGGTGACCAGCTGTGATGTCAGTCTGTAACCAGAACTGAAATGATTCTTTAGATATTATTGAGAGATATGATGGAACTCTTGCAGCAGCAGCACTTTGTTTTTTGGAACCTGACTGGAAAGATCTCTCAGATATCTCACACAACCACACACCTCATCTTGGCTGGCTGTAGTATGCAACTCAACACTCATCATCTCGCCTTGCTGTAGTAAGTAACTTAACTAGGAACAGTAATTTTTAATCATTCAGGAAAATATAGTGAGATTAGGTAAGTATTATTTTCTGCATCTATGTGAATCTATCCAACTGTGATATTTTTATATCACCTGTGATTGAAACTCTGGTGTTAATTGTAACTAGATATTCAGTATTCTCATGTTTTCTATTTTTATGATTCATTATTAAATATTTCTATACCTTTCATTGTGGCTGGTCTTTTAGAGATTACTTGTAACATCTTAATAGTACTTATGCTTATTTAATGACACCGTGGCCACTCCTGAAAGCCTTGCTGCATTGGTCATCCTCTACCATTTGTATTTGTATTAATTTTACACAGTATAATTGGGTACCCTGACTGGTGGCAGCGTAATTACCTTATAGTCTGGGCGGGGGGGGCAGGGCCCAGCTGGTAAATTTGTGCCAACCTTTCCCAGGTGTGTGTGTGTGTGTGTGTGTGTGTGTGTGTGTGTGTGTGTGTGTGTGTGTGTGTGTGTGTGAAAATCAAATATCTAAGTGTGTGTGTCAGCTACTTGGAACTGGGACACAGAGCTCCAAAGTGGTGAGTGTGGAATCTTGCTTGGGACCTGGAGAGAGAGAGAC
This sequence comes from Protopterus annectens, assembly GCF_019279795.1. Lineage (NCBI taxonomy): Eukaryota > Metazoa > Chordata > Ceratodontiformes > Protopteridae > Protopterus > Protopterus annectens. The sequence continues at coordinate 606,586,751 of NC_056732.1, read as the reverse complement.
AGAGACCATCCCGAGGTCTGGAGTGTGCTCCTTGTGTGCTCTTAAGGGAAATTGTGTTTGGGGCAGAGAGCTGCATCTGACAATACTGTGTATATCCATTTTTGTTCCTAGTGGCCATTCCTCATTGGTGTCAGTGGTGAGGATTGAGGCTTCTTGATTACTGGTCCGGATTAGGGACTGTCACAGGGTAATTTGGATTAGTTTTGATAGGTTGTCTGAAACACATGTGAGTGTCGAATCATCTGTGAAAAGTATAAGGTTGTCTTTGCTGGCAGCTGTGTGGAGGCTGTTTATAATAGTATTAAAAAGGAAGGATCCTAGGACTGAGCTTTGGGGTATATAGCAGTGGTGAAAGGAAGGCAGGCAGAAATTGTGTTCCGCATTTTTACACAATGATACCTTTCTGATAGGTAGCTGTTAAACCACTGTAACATAGAGGGGTATAACCCAACATATGACATTTGATGTAGGAGTTTGTTATGAGAAACTTCATCCCAGAAGGATATTAAGATGGTGATTATAGTATGGGAAGGACAAAAGCATGTTATTTGTGAGTTAGAAGATGATGTTGCAGGAGATAGTGGAGAAGTCTTTATGCAAGCATTGTTCAAGAATTTTGGAGGGAGGTGAGACAATAGCAGTGGGATGGAAGTAGATTTGAGATATTCTGGTGAGAGACCTATCTGTGGCTGTGGAGCATGGTGCAAGTTGGAGTAGATTTTTTTTTAAGTGGATGTAGATGAATCATTTATATTGAATACATTTGTTTGGGTTAAATTGTTTTCTGTTTGTGTGTTGAGTGGAGGAGGAATTGATATTATTAGTGGGGGGGGTGATTTAATGGTTGAGTCTGGAAGTTTGAGTGTGGTGGTGCTAGGTATGGTGGTTACTAGAGGGCTGAGGGTGATGATTTTTTAGTTAGATTTGCTATCCTTTCTGTGAAGCAGGTATTGAAAATGGTTGCAATTTCTATTGGAGTGCTGCTCTGGGAGGGGGCCTTGGTATATTTTTTTGAACTTGGATTTTATAGTTTGTATATTTTGGACCAGACTTTCTTAGGGATATTTTATGGTTTAGTTAGAGGAGCTATAATGTTTTTTTGCAATAATTTATCTTTTTTATTTGCTTGGCTACAAAGTTCTGTGTAGGTTTGCAGATTAAGAGGAGTTTTGTTTTTGAGCTATGATTTGCTAGCTTTGTCTCTGTTTTTTGTAATGGTGTTGCTTAAAGTTGATAGCCAGGGAGAATGTTTTGTTTTAATTCATTTTATGCAAGGTGGGGCATAAATGTTGAGTGTGTCTAGGAATATTGTTTTGAATATATTGATCATATCATGTTGTCGCCTCACAGTAAGACGTTGTCCTGTTCGATTCTCAGCTAGAGCATCTTCTGTGTGGAGACATGCGTGAATGGGCGTACCTTCGTTGAAGGATGTGCATCAGGGCTGGCAACTCGGCACGTAAAAATCTTCTGCCAATCATTAGTGGACTGGAGTTCCGCTGTGGCGACCCCTAACCGGGAAAAGCCGAAAGATACATCACATTTAGTCAGACCAGTTAGTTGCTTTTAGGCTACTGATGGATGAGTCTGTGCTGAAATTTTAAAGATTACGGGATAATTTTTGTTGTTGTGGATTGGATTGGTGGGTCATGTTTCTATGGGTAATGTCAGGGAGGTGGGGTGGTCAGTTGATCTACAAAGAGGACTTTCCTTGATGGATGTATGATAAGTTTTTCCCCTGTGCATGGGAAGTCTCTACAGCTGGCCTGAGCTGATGGATTTCCCTGCAAACCAGGCAAGTGTATGCTTATATATCACTTGTTAGCTATGAGGGTGTCCGATCTTCATTAATGTTGTTGATTTGCATTTGAATGCTCAGAGTGGCAAACTGGGAAAAGAATGGGATACCACATTTTATGCAATCAATGCATGATTTCATAGGTAACATCTAACATGAAATGTGGAAATTTCTGAAAAAGAAAGTCAAGTATTGATTAATGGCAAGGATAATATTATCAATAGTCCCCATCAAGAATGGTCCTCTGTTTTGATAACCAGTAGGTAAGACCATATTTTGCTTTTTTTTTGAAAATATTTTCCAGGAATTTTAAATACATTTGTAGATTCCCTTTTCCAGCTTTAGAATGTAAGTGGTGATATGCAGGCTTTGGTTTTCACGCATATCAGTTTGCTTACTCTTGCACAAAATTCATGGTTACCAACCTGTTGCTGTCTAAAGCCAGATTCTGACACTTTTTGGTTAGAAGCTTTGTCCTTGTCAAAGAGTGGCTCATATGTCTATCCTTTTCCTTCCTTTCCTCTGTCTTTTAATCATAGGGGCAAGCTTAAGTCTCAGAGATTATATAAAACTGACTTGGTGATTCACTTTGGATATAATAAATCTGGTTTCTTATCTCAGTACTTGTTCCAAGTATTGCCGCACACTGATCACTTTTGGCTGCTCTTTTTTTCCTTTGCATGACTTGCCTGAACTTATTGGATTCCAGTGTTTTGAAACTCCATGTCTGGGTCCTTGAAGATGTGTCATAGCGAGGTTTGGGAATGCAGTTTTATGAGGTTCTTTTGGATGCTAGGAAACAGACTATATTAGTAGCAGAGACTGGAATGAATCAACCAGTCAGGGTTCAACATTCGTCTACTTTATGATATGCTTAATGGATAATATGTGGCGAGGTGTGCTTCAAAACAGAATATTATCATCCACTGGGGTGTTTGACAAGTTCTTTGTGCATTTGAGATGTAGTGATGCCTCTGGTGGCGAAAGTCAGCATGTGTATCTGAGGTATGGCATAATGAAGCTCACTGTTCTAATCCCAAATATGTGAATGGGCCGAGTAAGTATTCTTCTTCCCCAAGTTGCAGCAACACAGAGTTAAGAATTAGGGTGTGCAGACTTCACATACCTCACTTGCAGAAGCTTTGCCCCAGTAGGAAGCAGCTGTCTGGACGTTAGTTTTGAGCAACATCATTATCAGCATCAACCCCCTTTTCCTCATTTTGAGATTGGGGTGTAGCTTCAACTGTTGCCACTTCCCTCTATTCAGAGCCACTGTTCCTACATTTTTGACAGTCATGCACACCTGTCTCATAACTTCTCTTATGCAGTTCATTCTTGTCTTTTCTTGCCTTCTTCCTGTCTCTCCAAAATCTGCTTTACCAGACTGACTTCTGCTTTCCTGCACCTGAGACTAAGCTAGTGTGATCTCTTCTCCTTGATCTTCTCTGCAACTGGTGTTATTTTAGCTTCTGCTCTGATCTCATTTCTTTCTCTGTCCCACAGTGTGCATCCTTCTACCCATCTCAAGCACTTCATCACCACCACCTCAAATTTCCTCAGCAGCTCTGCCTTTACTGCGTAGGTTTCTGGGCCATGCAGAAGAACTAGTTGCAACACTGTTTTATACTTTTTGCTTTTCAACTTCTTTGGCATTCTTTTGACATGCATTACCCCAACAGTTTGTGCCAGTTGGCTACAGCACCTCTGCTTCTAACTTTGAACCTCTCATTCAAATTTCCATTATTCACAACCATACCTGTCAGATACATGAAGCTGTCAATCCACTGAAAGTTATTTTTGATACTGTTTGTGTATCAAGATCAGAGTAATTGTGGTCGCAAGCACTTCACTGCTAACATCCACCTTGCATCCCCATGAACTCATTCATTCTTCTCTTGCAGGAGCAACAACATTCTGCCATGAGCCTTGGGACAGGTGGCCCTTCCGTTTCCAGGGAAAGTGAAGCATTACTCTTCTACCACTGATGAAATTACATTGCCTGCATTCCTTGGGGCAAGATGGTGGGCTTCATATTCTTAGCCTGAAGGTGGAAATTTTTGAGAGTGCAAGGGGAGTGGAAACCCTAACTAGGGCAGAATGTACATATGACATCTTACACATCACTAGGGAGCATGAATCAGATATTCAGGTCTTCTCTGCTTCTGTAAACAATAACCTCATCTCAGTTGGGAAATATTCACCAGTCACCACTGGAAAACACCAGATTTCAAGCAGAATTCATAAATATCCCCATGAACGGTCAAGCTAGCAAAATCTATTCATTCCTCTCCATTCACCCCCACGTAGCTCCTTCAGCACGTGAGCCAATAATCATATTCAGGTTTTCTGGGTCTTAGTCTGGGCTACATCCTTCCACTCCAGAGAACAGTGGTAGCATAGTTTTATTTCCAATGCTGTTTATATATTTGGGGTCAGAATGGTGCTATTTGTTGCTCCATAACTTGGTTATGCATACCTAATCCATGATAAAGTACACTTAGAAAATTATTTTTCCAGTTATAAACCAGAGTACATAAAGTAAAAGGTACAGGCATTTTCATTTCACACCTTGTGCTATTAGGAAATATAATTATAGGTACACCAGTCAGTTTTTGAGAGTCATGCTGTCCAGTTTGAAATGTATTAGGTTGTGTCATTTCTCTGTAGGATTTCATTGTCTTTTGCTAATTTTATGTGTTTGTCAGTCTGGTTACTTGTAGTATTTGGCATCTGCACAAATAATCCATGTATTTTCATAAGAGTGTTCTGTACAGCTTTCAGTTCTGCACTATTTTTTAGCTAAAATTACATATTTTAAGTAGCGGTAAGCATTTGTATGTGCTGGAACTTAGCCATGGACAAAGAACCTACTGCAGTTATTTCTTTTCAGCATTAGTGTTGAAAAACATGTCAGAATAGACTGGGCCGTTTTGCTTTTCAGTGCTCAAAGATGGGTTTGTTCAAGTAGGAAATCACACATTTTCAAAACATTTTGTTAGGGTATCCCATTTTAATCTTTCTCTATGCATGCAGCTGTGATGCAGTCATCTATAACAGAGACGTGACTGAGTAAAACTTGATTACAAAATCCTTGTCATCTGATATAATATCACTGGATATTGCTGCATAGACTCAGATGTAAATAATTGGAGTTCAGTTTTTATGGCTTACTGAAGAGTAGCAGTTAAGAGGAATTTGTGAATTACATGTCCTTTCCTTAATGACATGTTCACTGAAAAGAATGGCCTCCAGAATTACACGAAGTTGGTGCTTTTAGCTCCCTCTTTGTGGCTTGCCTGTGATGGAACTAGCATAGCTGAGAGATGGTCAGTGGAAAACAAAGCATGAGGCTGACAAGTTTCTTGGTAATTCCTTCTCCATAATGTGCTTACAGAGTAAGGAGACAAGCAAATCTAAGAGTCTGAGACACAGCTAGTAAATGAATGAATGATTCAAAAACCTTGAAAGGAGTGGCTGGAAGGCAAGTATGATGAAAATAATTCAAGTGGTTAATATTGCGAGTGTATTGCATCGCTGCTTGAAATGTGTTGTATTTCATTATAAGTTATATTTTTTAATGCTCAATGTCCATGTGTAGTGTAAAGTCAGTATTTTTAACGAAAAGCTGTTTTAGTGCCTCTGTTATGTTTTAGATGTACAATTGAGCTGGTATCACAAGAGGCACACCAAACTTCCACACCATCAGAAAGGCCACTGGCATGTGTGATTTATTTCAGCTGGATTGTTTGACCTTTTGAATTTCCTAATGCATTTATAGATTGTTGCTAGGATTTTACTCTCCAACAATCCAGTACAAAAAGTGAAGCTTTGTGGCTTTTACTTTGCTGTCGGTCTTGTTCAAAACTGGTGTATTTCAGTTTTCAGCAGGTTAGTAGAATTAACTAAGACAACAATATAGTATTAAGGCTTTTAGCACTAATTGCCCTCCTTTGATCGTCCCTTTTACATTTGTACCCCTCCCCCATGTCTAGTTGCTTTCAGCACTGCAGTCTGAGCACTGTAACTTTATATTCACATATGACCCATTTCAGCAGTTAAATAAAGCATTTGTGTCAGATTTCTTTTGTGTTGATTTATACAAGTTACTTTCAGTAGCACATGAACTTAACTGAAACTACAGTTTAAAAAAAATGCACATTTTTATTTATTTTACATTGGATATTAGGCCCCAATCTTCTTGCCTTCATTTGGTGATCGTATTTGAATCTTACCAAATAAATGAATATGGGGTTGGCAGAATCATTATATAAGCCTGCACTGTAATTGTGTATATACCTCTCCAAGGAGGCTTGGTCTGCTTCATTTTAGTTTTCATTTATAGTATTCATTGAGAAAGGATATTCATCTCTAGAATTTTTTATAATGTATCAAATCTGTCTAAAAATTTTGCTTCTGCTTTGATGTGATCTCTAGAGAAGTGGAGGGAATCTAGCCAACATAATTTGAACAAAAGAAAATAAAAACAAACTTCAGGTTTGCATATCCTTTCCGTAAGTATAAAGACTTTCGCTACTAATGAAGGTGGTCAAGTGACTGAAGAAGCATTTTGTAAGACAAAGTCAGATTTTATGTCATTTTTGTATAGCAGCTTAAGGTTATGGCAGTGGTAAATATGCATAGAAAAAAGCGTGCCTAATGCCAATACCACTTCTGGAAGAAGAGAAGATGGTAGTCATCTGACATTGTTACCATAACATCCAAAACTAAATTTGGAAACAAACTCTTGACATTAAGAAGACATAAAAATGTATGTTTTTGAGTGTTAAACAGTTGGAGAATGAAAAAAAAAACAGTGTAGATACTATGACTGGTACTACTCCTGTTTATACCATAGGCAGGTTTTTACATTGTGTAGATGAGGATTACATGACAGTCCGTTTGCAAATTACTTTCACATTATAAGTTGAAAGTTTCTCCAGAGAACCACAGATCATTTTTTTCATTTAATTTATTGATTGTTCCTCCAGTCCCTCAGTTGCCATCAAGCCTCTGTGCCATCTGCCCAGTGGCCCATTCATTCCACCAGGAGGTGAGAGCTCTACTGCTCATTCATTAGCCCCTAAAGGTGAGGGTTATGTGACAGGAACAGTATTATCATATGCCTATGGACATGGGGGGTTGCTTTAAGCCCTAGACATCCCCCACCCCTTGCATTTGCCAAATAGCACATCTCATGGTTCAGAATGCAGTAGATGTTACTGAGGGCTTGCCACCTACTTTTGAAATCGATGTAGCCCCTGAGAATAGGTTGTTCCTTTTAAAGTAAGTACTGCTGTAATATTTCCAGTCTACACCAATGATTCTGACTTAGAAGTTGTGTGACAGATAATGTGCACCCTCCCCCACTCTGATGAGAGGGAGACAGGTAGACATTGCTCATTATTCTTCTCCCTGTCCTCACCAGCTCCTCCAGAACCAAACCTGGATCATCTGAGTCCAAATCAGGGTTTATCCTTTTTATGCCACAGAGCTGCCTGTGACCCATAGTTCCTTACAGAAACTGCCACCTTTTCAAAGTGCCTGGGTGTTAACAAAATGAACCTAACAAGAGAGAGGCTTTGGGCCCACTTAAATCAGAAGTTATTTTCAAATAGAGTTTAAGAACATAAAACGTAGTTCATAAGAAAGACTGCTTTCTTATCGAGGTTGTGTGCCTTTCTCTACCTTACTAAAGATCTTGATGCATTTTTTAGTTTACTTTAGTTCCTATCTCTCAGTGATGGATTACTGTGTCTGTGACTGTAGATGTCAAAAAATTGCCAGAATAAAAATATGGACTCTTGATTAACATATTTTGTTTTATGTTAAAAGAAAAAGCAGGATAGGAATTGAAGGGCCTTCATCATAATTTTTTAAATAGCTGTATTGATGGAAAGTTTGCAGATCGTTGAAGCCTTTGGAAAATAATGTAAATGGTTCATTATTTAACCTATTGAACTTTCCCTGCAGTTAGGGTGACAGATGATGCCAATGTTTCCCAATCGCTGAAGTACCATTTTAAAAGCATTTTTTATTGAATAAAGTGCTGTGTGTATTGCACCCTGGAGCTTTGTTTAGGGTAATGGTTCAATTGATGTTTTCTGTTTAACCTCAGCATTGACCTACCACAACATATTTGGTTAATAAGCAACATTATCATTTAATAGACTTAACCTGCATCGAGCATTTCCACTTTCAGAGTAGAACACGACTATCTAGCCTGTTATTTATGTATCAGAGTTATCCTGTAATACATTTCAGTATTCCCATTACATGAGTAAACCTCCAAGCTAATATTTTCTGGTCTTTTTCACTGTAGCTGTGAATACTACGCAAGTGATTGTCTGAAATGGTGTAAATAATGTATTAGTCTGGAAGGTTTGTTTGATACCAGTCAGCTGTTGTGATTCAGCATACCAACACACAGCTAATTAAAATTCAACTGGACATACTCAAGCATACTAACATCAAATTTTATTTTTTTTCTAATTGTACCTTTCAGGGACTGAGCAATGTTAAATATTTTTTCACTCCAGAAATTCTGAAGCTGTTATGATGTTTTCTGAGTAGCTTGGATTAGCTAAATGATTTTGCATTCTAAATAAATGCCTTACCTTTCCATATTTTTGTTATAATGTGATCAATATTTCATTTTCTCTGAAAGAGTGGAAAGTTTCATTTCTCTTTCAGATGTGTCCCTCCCTAAGTGAAGCTGTGCAGGCTGAGCATATTCCCTAGAAAAATGCATTGACAGAATCATAACCAAGTCAGGAATGCATTGACAAAATCATAACCAAGTCAGGAATGCATTGACAAAATCATAACCAAGTCAGGCTTAATTGTCATAAGTGTATATGCAGCTCAGTTGCAGAAAGCCAGTACTTACCTAATGTAATGAACAATCATAAAAGGATAGAGCAATGAAGTGTAAAGGTCATGAGCCCTAGTAATCCAAGGGCATGCTGTGAACAGGGCCCTTTGAAGACCTTTGGCCAGCTGTGGTCATAAGGGAATGACTGGTCATGGTTTTTAATGACTGCTTACCCTCATAAACCACGTATTTATTACTGACAGACTGAAACATCCTTTTTTTTCTTTTTGAGGTTTGTTTCTCACCGCCCTTGCTAATACCTTCTGAGAAGTATAGAAAACTATGCCATGATATGTAAGTGAAATTTAATTAGTATACTGTATATGTAGTGTAGATCTAAAACAAGACTATTGGTTGATGGTGTGCAAGGTGTGCGTCTAATTAACAAAAAGCACTACATGCTTCCATATGCAAAGCTGAACAGGGTGCAGTGTATTGCTGGATTCATTTATGATATAGGAATATTGATACACAACTAATCATGCTCCTTTGTCAATGTATTTGCGGAGAGCAAATCATCATTGGTGACATAAAGCCATCAATGTCATGACCTTTGAGACCGTCAAAGAATAAATACTGAAAAGATATTGGCATGTAGTTTTTCCAGATGATCAAGCAGTGGTTTTGAGGTTATAATTTTATTAAACATTAACAAAATGAAGAAAAATCATTATTTGAACTGATTTCACACAATTTATGTCAGAATTCATACAGAAGAATAGGGCAATTTCATTTGCTGTCATTTCTGCATTTTGATTTACTTCTTTGTTGAACTCTGATGTTTACAATTTAAATATACGTAAAAATGGTACTAGCAGTTTAAGATTTTGATATATTGAAAAATATTAATCAAGAAGCATGTTTATCATGCTAAATGTCTTTCATATGTGCGTGCTTTTGATGGAATATTTACTCTTATAACCCCACACAACAAATGCACGGACTGGTGGCGGTCTTTAATTGCCTTAGGGCAGGCATGCTACAGCATTGCCTCAGTCGTAAGTGATGCTAAAATTGTTTTGGCCTGCTCTTCAAAGAAATGAAGCCTGTCCCTTAAACATCATGCATCTTGTTTAAATACTGTTGGCACTTGATTTAGTTAGAAGATGGTGTAATTTAGTTATGATCTATCTGTATTGGCAGCATGAGTAAAAATGACAAAATGGAGCAGTTTAAAAGCTTTATTTGCAAATCAGATACAGGAGTACTTGAGAACAAGGTCAACAAAGGGCAGAAAATATTGTACAGTATCTGTATTATGTAACAGGGTAAGGTTTCTACCCCTGTGGATTGTTGAAAATGTTTGCCATTATTTGGAAGCAAAATAAATCTGTTCTTTCATCCTTTATTAAGTTCATTCATGTCAATGGTTGTACTTGTTTCTGCAGTCAAGCATTTATGAACATGATGATTAACTGTAAGTGAACAAGCACTGCACTTGTAGGTAGTTGCATAATGTTCTGTATATTAAGCTGCACAACAGTATTGTTGGAAAACAGAGTTTGATACTAGAAGGACAATTTGACAGCGCTTTGATATTTGCCTGGTAGCCCGATGCAAAGATGTAGGAATGAATGAATGGCTGTCAGAACTATAGCCTCCAGAACACCCCAGCTCAAAACATGTACACACACACGCACACATTGGGTGTCACTTGGTGTGTATATTTATATGCAAAATAAACAGTCGCTGTCTTGTTTGTTGCTGCTTCATTGCAGTCTTTCTCAGAAATTTATCAATAACCTTTAGGTAATGTCCACACTTGATTTTTGTATGCATTATCTTTTTTTCATAGGGTTTAAATTCCTTTTTATATCTTATCTTATGATCATATTTGTGTGGTCTTTGGTTTCAGTTAGCTGGATGTCTGATACCATAACCAGCTGGTTTACTTTTTGTTTATATTGTTTTTTTTTAAGTGGTCCACTGATTTTTAAAGCATGTGAGGGCAACATCAGTAAATGCTAGCCACGTAACATAAATGGATAAAATTGATTGTAAGTCAAAAGTGCAAAAAATATGTTTTGCACTTTTCCAAAGAGGCTTCCCTCTAAGGAGAAGTCTTAGCCTCTGTGCAAGGAAATTTTAGTTTGTTATCAAGACTAACCCAGAGACAAGGTTGTACCTCCCACTAAAGATGACTGGTTCATGTGACACAGGCAAAGGATGTTTTGAAGAGAAATGTTTTGATTTAGTTTGTTATTTTATGTGTCCCAGAAAATAATGAATCACTCAGTTAAATGATGCAGGCAGCAATAATATATTCTGAATGTTTGCTAGACTGTCAGTAATTAACTTAAACCCAATCCATTCATTAGTTGTGTATCACATTATCTGTCAGTACTCAGTGTTATTTATAGATCAAATGACAGTTCTGTGCTTTTGGTTCCATAATGGACACTAGAAGATCCACTTGCTAGTATTGATGTTTGCATCCTTTGTAAAGACTGGGACATGAGTTCCTTGAATCAGGTACTTGCCAACTGGTGCTAGAATCCAGCATGGTCCACAGCTGGAAAAAAAATGGTAACTGGCATGGGCACCGTGCATGAATGTCAGTTTAGTGCAGTGCTAAGTAGTTTGTCTCATCCGTGATTTTGCACAACTTCCTCACTTCCATTCTGATGTTCCTCGTGTTTCACTGTTGCAGTCATTACATTTGGGTTATCTGCTGGCAGGGTGCCCTCAGTCGGCCTGAATTCCCAAGTCTTGGGTCCTGCGTCGGTTGCTGTCTCCTCTTCCATGATGTCAGGTCGTCAGAGGTATAAGACCTGCAGCCAACGCCATTTCTTTTCTCTCTTGCCACGCAGTGCCTGAAGCAGAAGCATTTCGCAAGTGCTGTTTGGCCGACTACTGAAATATTCGAGTTTGAGTTTCAGAAGCAAAGTCTTCACTAAAGCTAAGTACCCCATTGGGGAAACTTTTTTCTTGCTCCATACCGATGTCAGAAAAAGTTAATAATTGTATTACTTGTGGGAAGCAAACACCTCATAAGGATTTCCATTTATACTGTAATGTTAAGTTGTCTATCTCGCCTTCATTCTTGCTGGATGGGTTCGGAGCCGATCCTCGGCTCCAACTCGGCCTTTTACTAAAGCTCGAGAGCTATTTACCGGCTTGAGGCCTCCCCTTATCCCACAATGCTAGGCGTCAGATACCCAGATCTTGTTTGCCGCTTCAGCTACGAGGTTGCGTTTTTTACCAGCTGCAGGTCGTATAATTCTTTTTATAACTTTTCATAGTCAGGGTTGTTGTTGTTATTTCAGTTTTTCTTTTCTATTAGAGTTGTTAAATTGTAAACCCTTTAGACCCACTTATAATCCCCTTGTTTCTGTTGATTACAGAGTTTTATTCCCTTTTTCCCTTCCCCTCCCCATCCCCCTTTGGGGTAGTGGTTAGGCCTATCTCTTTACAGTGCGGTTATAGTTTTATAGTTTTTGGTTAATTATAACTGTTATAGTTGTAGAGGTTGTATTGTCTGTTCTAGTGCGTGTGTGTCTGTGTTTAGTGTTTAAGCACTAGTTTAACTTTCCTTGGTATCTCTTCTACTATGTCCAAAGATACCAAGGTTTCAAGAAGTGTGACTCGTGCTGTCAGAAGATGTCTCTGACAGATGGTCACACTTCTTGTGTTTATTGTTTGGGCCCCCTACACCTGCAGGACTCTTGTTCGGTCTGTCATGCTTTCAGTCCGAGAGTCCTGCAGGAACGTAGGAATAAACTTATATTGAGAGGCTTGTTAAAGCCTGAAGGATCCCCGGCTAAGCCTTCGTCGGGAAAATCCTTAAAACCCGCCAAACCGTCAGCTCCCTGTTCGGAGCCGATGCCAAGCAGAGCTTCTACTTCCTTGTCGGTTCCGACCGGAACCGACACTTTGAAACCTCAGTCGGCCCCGACTTTGCCATCGGAGCCTTCTCTGAGCCGGAAGCGTTCGAGATCCCCCTCTTTAGAGTCCGTTCGCTCGGCTCCTAGGTCCCCATTACTACAGTCGGAGCGGAGTCATAGGTCCCATTCCTCTCAGTCCTCCAGGTTATCTGACCATGACTTAGAGAGGGTGGTGTAGGCTCCTTAAGTCGCAGGCACTGGCCAATATGTTGACTAGCCCTTCTCAGCAGACTGTGGCTATCCCTATTTCTTCAAATATTCCTCCTCTGACTCTACTACCGTATTCAGAGCCGGAGCTTGTTGGGGCTCGAATCGTTGGAACGTCAGAGCCCGATACCCCACCCTTTGGCTCCTTCGTCGGCTCCGATCTCTTCATTGGTTCCGTCCTTGGAGGGATCCGGGTGTCGAGACTCCCTCGTCGGCTCCGAGGGGGCGAGTGGCATCAGTCCCTGTCCGACCCCATTCACCCTCTCGGCGCAGGTGAGCTCCGCCCCGACATCGGCCTTGGAGTCGTCCCTCTCGGTGCTAGGAGGGGTTCACGTCTCTTCGGAGTGGGGGCCCTCTTCTCTGCCTGATAGGGGCACCTTTGAGGTCATGAGGAGCATACTGACTCCTGGGGCAGCTCCGCGATCGACCCCTTCAGCTCCTCCCTCCATGGTGCCTGTGCCGGTCTCTGTCCACCCTCCTGACCCCAAGCGTGGAGAACAAGCGCTCCAGGTAGCCCCGTTGGGTGCATCTTCCTCTTCCGAGGCCTCCCCTGATCATTCGGAGGAGCCCCCTCGGAAGAGAAAATGTAAGAGGAAGCATGTTGACTCCCCCGAGTCATTCACCTCTGACCCTGACTTGGAGGATTTGGAAGGGTCCCCAAGGTCCCTCTCTGAGGATGTCTCCTTTTCAGACATCCTTGAGATCCTTAAGCAGAGGGGGGAACTGGACTGCCCTCAACCCTTCCGAGGATGAGTCGGTGTATCTGGACGCGTTTGGTTCTCGTCCTTCCACCTCCTGGGTGTCTCCGCCTTTTGACCCACTCATGGAAGTAGTGGCTTGGAAGGCGTGGACGGCCCCTGACACAGTGGAACCAACTCCCCGCAGGCCCACAAAATTCATCACACCCCCGTCAGACAAACAGTTTCTCACTAAGGGTGTCCCTGTTGATGCCATGGTGGTTGCAGCAGCCACTAAGAAGGAGTTGGCTGACCCTTCAGTGCCTGTCCATCCACCAAATAAAGAATCCAGGACGATGGATAGGTACGGCAAGCGGATGTTCTCTTCAGCGACCTTTTCTATGCGGTCACTGAACTATCTGTGCTATTTCTCCCGCCTTCAGAGAGATCTCCTTAAGGAACTGGGTGATACCCTTCAGGATCCATCTGCTGTGGGGTCTCAGGAAAAGATTAACTCCCAGCTGGCGACCCTTAATTCTATAGTTAACTCCTCCATGCGGTTCATTTCTTATGCAGCCGATGGGGCGAGTAGGGCCGCAGGCACAGGCGTGGCTTTGAGAAGACATGCCTGGATGCAGTTATGCAATTTTGCTGACCCCTTTAAGGCGTCCTTCACCAATACCCCCTTCGATGGTTCGGCTTTGTTCGGACCACAGGTGAAAGATACCCTTACCAGGTGTGAGCAGGAAGGCAAGACTCTCTCTGCCGTGGGAGTCCGTTTTTCTACTCCCTCTAGACCATATTCTAAGGGTCAGAAGGGTGGGAAAATGTGGTTTCGCAAACCCCAAGGAGTTGTGCCTGACACATGGAGAGTTTCCCTTCAGGGGCAGAGGAGGGAACAACAACAGACGCCGCCTGAGGGGCAGAGTGGGTCCGCAGAATCAGGGTAGCAGGGGAAACTTTTTCTGACAAACCCTTTCAGCACCCCTGAGGGGCTGCCCGACTTTCCACTCTCAGAGGCAGTCAGCAGAAGATTATCACTGTACCCAGAAGCCTGGCGACTCCTCTCACAAGACAAATGGGTACAGGCTATCATATCCGAGGGCTACAACATCCCTTTGTCCACATCCCCATTCAAACAAACATCCATTCCAGATGTTCCACCCGGTCTAAGGGAACAAGCAGTACTAGAAATCTCAAAACTGCTAAGAAAAAGAGCTATCCAGCCAGTCCCAGCAGACCAGCAAGGATCCTGGATTTACTCCAAGTTCTTTTTGGTACCAAAGAAGACAGGGGACTGGAGACCCATTTTGGATCTCAGCATGTTAAACAAATCTGTTCAAAGAACGAAGTTCCGGATGGTCACGCTTCAGTCCATTCTACCCTTTTTGGGTCCGGACATTAGGATGTGCTCCATAGACCTTCAGGATGCGTCAGAATGAACAGATGCTCCAGGAGGTTTCTCCACTTCCAGCTGGGAGCCAGTCACTATCAATTCAGAGCCCTGCCCTTTGGTCTCACCACAGCCCCCAGGGTGTTCACCAAATGTATGGCAGTGGTTATGGCTCACCTGAGACGGCGAGGATTCCAGGTGTTTCCATATTTAGACGACTGGCTCCTAACTGCTTCCACAAGGCATCAGCTAATCTGAGCCAGGGATTATACCAGCCAAACTTGCTCAGAGCTAGATATCTCCATAAACTTCGAAAAGTCAGCGTTGTTGCCTTGTCAATCTATAAACTTTATAGGCGCCATATTAAACACAAAGGAACTGTCGGCAAAACTTCCATTAGAAAGAGTATTAGTCATTCGCCGACATGTTCAAATGTTACTACAATGCAAGAGAATCCAAGCCAGATTTGTGCTGAAAACCTTGGGTCTCATGGCAGCAACAGTCACATTACTTCCCCTGGCTCATTTTCACATGCGGATTCTTCAGTGGATGCTTTTTACCCAATGGTCTTTTCAGCAGCTACCGATGTCTCACAACATAATAATCACCCAATCATGCAAAGATCACCTTTCTTGGTGGATGGTCTCCCCTCAAGTTTTTCAGGGCAGACCGTTTGTACTTCCTCCTCCGGTTGCCACGGTGACAACGGATGCCTCCCTGATCGAGTGGGGGGGGGGCATTTTCAGGGCAGGACTGTCCAGGGCACTTGACAACCTCTAGAGTACCATCTGCACATAAACGTCTTGGAGATGAGAGTGGTACTTTTAGCGTTGCAAGCTCTTCAGGACTCTCTACCTAACGGGACTATTGCAGTTCAGATGGACAATATGTGGGTAGTGTGGTACATCAGCAAGCAGGGCGGAACCAGGTCTTATCCCTTATGTCGAGAAGCACTCAGACTCTGGCAGTGGGTGATCTCCTCTCAACAGTTTCTGATAGCAACGCACATCCCCGGGAAGTCCAACATCATAGCGGACAGGCTAAGCAGAGCAATCCTTATGCCTCACGAGTGGTCTCTCAATCAGTTAGTAGCGGACAAAATTTTCCGCAGATGGGGTCAACCTTGCTGTGACCTTTTTGCAACCCCTCTCAACAGCAAGTGCAGTGACTTCTTCACTCTCTTCCCTCTCCCAGGCAAACCCCCAGAGACGCTCTAGTTCACGATCGGCCCCAGGGTCCACTCTATGCATTCCCTCCTTTTCCCTTAATTCCAAAACTGATTCAGAAACAACCACTTTGGGATCGAGGATGATCCTCATTGCTCCTTACTGGCCTCAACAAATTTGGTTCCCATTCCTGCATTGTCACCTGGTGGAGCAGCCCTGGAATCTGGACCCAGTGCCAGACCTCTTGATCCATCAGTCGGGTGGGCTACACCAATCCCTTCACTCTCTCAACCTCACAGCTTAGTTGCTTCACTTCCAACCTTAGCCAGGCTGCCACATGTTTCTCAGCCAGTGCGCGAAATCATACTTTCTTCGCACAAACCTTCTACTAGAAAGACTTATGCTAGTAAGTGGAAACGTTTTTCCTTCTGGACAGTGGCTAGAAAGATTAACCCATTTACAGCCCCTATCCATAATATTTTAGATTTTTTGGTGGAACTTTTTGGAGCAGGCTCCTCAGCTGCCACCATTAGGGTACAATTGGCTGCTATCGCAAATTTTCACTATAGCCTATCAGAGTCCAGTGTCATGTCCCACAAACTTTGTAAAGCTTTTCTTAAAGGGACTATGTTACTTAGACCCCCAGTTAAAGATCCCCCACTCCGTGGGATTTGAACTTGATATTAACTTCATTGATTCTCCCTCCTTTCGAACCTGCAGCTTCTTGTTCCTTAAAATTACTCTCCTGGAAGACTCCCTTCTTGGTAGCCATC
This sequence comes from Protopterus annectens, assembly GCF_019279795.1. Classification (NCBI taxonomy): domain Eukaryota; kingdom Metazoa; phylum Chordata; order Ceratodontiformes; family Protopteridae; genus Protopterus; species Protopterus annectens. Next base: position 606,569,982 of record NC_056732.1, on the reverse strand, counting down.
ACCTCGGCCAGAAGAGTATCGGAACTTCAAGCCCTTTGCGTTCGCCCTCCATATCTTATTTTCCACAAAGATAGAGTTTCACTCAGGACTAATCCTTCCTTTTTGCCCAAAATACCCTCGGAGACAAATCTCAATCAGGCCATTGATCTCCCTGTATTCTTTCCTAATTATTCAAACAGAGCTGAACAAAAGTTGCACTGTTTGGACGTTCACAGGCAGCTACGTTTTTATTTGGATAGGACCAAACAGTCAAGAAAATCAGATCAACTCTTCCTGTCCTATGCTGAAGGGAAGCAGGGCCTGCCAGTTTCTAAGGTTACCTTGTCTAGGTGGCTGGCCTCTATTATTACCTTGATCTACCAACTGAGACATAAAGAACTTCCTTCAAAACCAAAAGCTCATTTCACCAGGGCATTGGCTATGTTGGTAGCTTTTCAGGCTAGACTTCCAATGGAATCTATTTGTGCTGCAGCAACATGGGCCACTCCTCATACTTTCATTTCGCATTACAAGTTGGACATGGCCAACAGGAGTCGAGCTGATTTTGGTTCCACTGTGCTCAAGAGTCTGTTTCGATGAGCCACCCAGGACTAAGGTGCTAGGGACGCTGTCCCATCCAGCAAGAATGAAGGCGAGATAGACAACTTAACATTAAGAAGTTATGTACCTACCATAACGTTCCATGTTAGTTGTCTTCATCTCGCCTTCTTTCTTGCGTCCCACCCTCCATCCCCCTAGCCTGCTTAGGACTGAGAAGAATCCCTTTTGAGGCCTTCTTCCTATGGTTGACCTTGTTTTTAGGTTACGTCCTCTTCTGTTTGTAGCACTGTAGGTAAACCTTTGGTGGGAACTAGTGTGTTTTTTTCCATGGTGTTAGCTTTTCCAAACGAGATCTGGATATCTGACACTTAGCATTGTGGGATAAGGGGAGGCCTCGAGCCGGTAAATAGTTCTCGAGCTTTAGTAAAAGGCCGAGTCGGAGCCGAGGATCGGCTCCGAACCCATCCAGCAAGAAAGAAGGCGAGATGAAGAAAACTAACATGGAACGTTATGGTAGGTACATAACGTCTTATTCCTTGCCTAGGCCCTGATCGCAACGTGCCTGGCTGTCAGTTATGTGCTAGATTTAACCAACGCACTGTTAAGCGTCGGTATATTTGTGCCTCAAAGTATTTTGGAAACAGATTTAACTACCCAGAAATGTTGTCGGATAGCAATCCGACTACCAGAGTACATCAAAACGCAAAGAAAAGGACAGAGAAAGGCAGTCGAGATCCAAAACCGATGACGAAGCTTCTCCTAAGCCAGTCGCTGGTTCGCTGGTACTCACTGAGGTGATTTCGCCACCCCTGATACCCACTACCTTTGAGTCGCAGGCCTCTACCGACACCCATGTGGAGTCCGGCATGCTGCAAGATACTCAAGGTATTGGTCCGACGCATGTATATCCCTCGGATGGGTCCGGAGCCGCTGAGCAGGCACCAGCTTCTGGGGGTGTAGTCAGACCTCAACATTTGTATATCAAACCGACGACAGCTGCAAAACCAAAGACAAAAGCAACTTCTAAACTAAAAAACTGACGCATGAGCCACGTGCACAGGCCTCTATGCCTAAAAAACAGTTGATCAAAATGGCTGAAGACCTTATTACCTTGATCAGGGGTACCCATCCCCTCTAGATAAGAGGCCTAGGCAAGACACTGATTACAAATCTTCACATCAGGTTTCTGTTTCTTCTGATTCCTCTTCTGATCAGGAATTATCTATAGCCCCCTATGAGGATTCAGATGCAGAAGAGTCTATACCTTCATCACCTCCTGGGGATTATTCATTTGGAGAAACCTTGCATACTTTGAGGGAGCATTTTCACTGGGAGAGTCAAGATTTCTCAGAATCAAAAAAGAGGCTCAGGGATTCCCTTCTCCCTCAGCACAGGCCTTTAGCCATACCCCCTGTTTTAGACATTGTGGATGAAGTGTTTTCGGAGTCAAGCTTGACCCCTGACTCCTTACCTCCGGCTCCCAGCAAGCCTGACAGCTATTACAGGGTCCCTGACTCACATAAATTCTTATTTAGAAACCCTGCTGCTGACCCTTAAACTATTTCACAGGGTCCAAAGGGAATTAAGGCCTCAACAGCAAAAAATCCTACCCCCTCTGACAGAGATTCAAGAGCACTGGATAGATGGGGAAAAAAGGTTCATACATCTGCCACCTTGGCAATAAGGGCCTTAAACTGTCAATTTCATATGCTCAGGTATCAACAACATGTTATGGGATTGCTAAAACAGAAAATGATGTTGATTTCTGAATGTGCAGAAAATAAAGAAATGCAGGAATTATTGCATGCAGCTGAACAGGTTGGAAAGCATACTTTGCAATGTGGTTTTGATTCCTTAGAGGCCTCCTGCAGGGACGCAGTTACTGGATCTGTGATTAGGAGGCATGCCTGGCTAAAGGAACAAAATTTGCCTGATCGTGGTAAAGCAAAATTGTTAGATGCACCTTTACAGCATGATTCTGTTTGGAATTAAGGCAGAAGAGGTTTTAAAGAAAATGGAAGACAAAGCTAAGTCTATGCAAACTGTAAAAGACTTCTTACAAGTGCAGCCACCAAGATTCAGTAGACACTGGACTTGAAAAAATTGGTCCTTTCCTGTGTCAGACAGAGCTCAAAGGGGCAAATCCAGATGCCCTAAAGGTTCCAGATACCAGGCGCAAGATTCATACAGGTCAAAGCAATGGGGTGCTTCTACCTCCAAATCTGGAGGAGATAAGGCACGAACCTACAGAAAACATTTGCAATGACTTCCCCCTACCTGCACCAAGCACTTTTCTTTTGGCAGCACCCTTAGGGGGAAAACTAGCACTTTTTGCTCAAAATTGGCAGTTAATAACCCAGGACAAGTGGGTGCTAAACATAGTATCACTGGGATACAGATTCCATTTCCATACTCTGCCAATGGCAAACGGTTGGCCAGATCTGCCAAAAAATCAATGGGCAGAGGCACAGAAACAGGTTACATCCCTCATGGATATGGGGGCCATTCAGCCAGTACCAGAACAGAAAAAAGGACAAGGTTTTTATTCAAGACTGTTCCTGGTACCCAGAAAGGACAAGGCCTGGTGGCCAATACTGTATTTATTGATTTTGAACACGTACCTGGACATTCCAAAATTCAAAATGCTGACTTTGCAGCAGCTTCTGCCCATGCTGGGCAAGAATGCTTGGCTGGTGACATTAGACCTAAAAGAGGCATACCTGCATGTCCCAATAAGACAATCGTGCAGAAGATACCACAGATTAAGGGCTGGCTTAATGCATTACCAATTCTCTGCACTGCCCTTTGGCTTATCTACTGCGCCCAGGGTCTTTACAAAATGCCTGGCACCAGTAATTGCATTGTGCAGACAGAGAAGTATTCAAATATATCCTTACTTGGACGACTGTCTCATTCAAGCAGAGAACAAGAACATTCTTCTTCAACACCTGGCATTTGGGAAAAGGCTTCTAACATGCTTAGGGTACGCAATAAACGAAAAGAAATCACAACTGGTACCCTCTCAAAAGATAACATTCCTGGGTGCAAGCTTGAATACAACTGCCTAGATGGCTTACCTCATGCCAGACAAGCAAAGGCAACTGACTACTTACTTCAAACTGATGGCAACAACAACCCAGTTATCTGCAAAACAAATTCTGCAGGCTTTGGGCTTCATGGCATCCTGCATCCTACTGATTCCATATGCAAGACTGCATATGAGGAAACTACAATGGTACCTAAAAAGTTTATGGAGTCAGCATTGTCACAGTCTAGAAACAATGATTCCTCTCCTTCCCTGCCTACAACAGGAGTTTCTATGGTGGGCAAAGGCATATCACCAAAACATGGGACGGGCCTTCACTCTACACCCAGTCAGCCAAACCTTAACAACAGACGCATCAGATTATGCCCGGGGGGCCCACATGGCAGGAAGATGCATTCAGGGCATATGGACCCCAAAACAAATGCATCTACATATCAACCAGAAAGAGATGCTAGCTGTTCAAAATGCCCTGACAGCCTTGAAGGACTTGCTTCATCCAGGACAACTACTGATAAAGACAGACAACACCACGGTTATGTGGTATATAAACAAGCAGGGGGGCACGCACATATACCCCTTTGCAGATTAACCATGACACTGTGGGACACAGCTTTGACTTACCTAATACATCTTCAAGCTCATTTCCTGCCAGGAAAGCAAAATACTCTGGCAGAAACATTATGGATCCTCATGAGTGGAAACTAGATCCACAAGTCTTCAGCATGATAACAAAGAAATGGGGAAGCCCAGACATAGATCTATTTGCCTCTCCTCAAAATTATCAATTGAAAAGATTCTGCACAAGGACTTATCACAGACAAGCATGGAAAGTGGACGCCCTATCCTTCATTTGGAAAAACCTATCAGTTTACGCCTTTCCTCCTCTGCCTCTTCTTCCCAAGGTCCTCCTAAAAGTCAGACAAGAGAAACCAAAGATGATACTAATTGCCCCGGACTGGCCCCACCAATACTGGTACCCAATCCTAAGGAACTTGTCTCAATACCCAGCTTGGACCTTACCTCAAAGACCTCAACTACTGTCCCAGCAAAACAATCAGATCCTGCACAATCAGCTCCCGACACTGAACCTGGCAGCATGGCTGATCATGTAGTTATACAAGCAACACTGCTTAGTAAAGCTGTGATAGATGTCATTTTGGAAGCCAGAGGGCCTAGTACTAGAAAATCTTATGCTGATAAATGGAAGAGATTCTGTGCTTGGAATCCAGCACAAGGAACTGATACAGCAGAACCAAATATTCCTCAAATATTACAGTATTTAACAAGGGCCTATCTTTTTCATCAATTAAAATTCATGCCTCTGCCATTTCAGCTCATTGCAATATAGAGCCACCAATCTTTTCTCATCCTTTACTAAAGCAGTATCTTAGAGGAGCCAAAATTTTAAGGCCTCCTAGAAGATCACCAATACCTGCATGGGACCTCAATTATGTGTTGGAAAAGCTCACCCTGCCTCCATTTGAACCAGCTGCTGCCGCTAATATAAAGTTCTTATCATGGAAAACAGCTCTGCTACTAGCAATTACTTCAGCAAGAAGAGTTTCAGAGCTACAGGCCCTCAAGGCTGTAGAGCCTTTTATCATATTTTACCTAGACAGGGTGTCTCTGAGGACAAATCCTACATTTATGCCTAAGGTGGTTTCCAGTATGGCTCTTAACCAGACTATTCATCTGCCAACCTTTTATCCAAATCTGCAGAACAAGGGGGAAAGAAATCTGCATTCCTTGGACGTGCACAGACAGCTAAGATTCTACTTGAGCAGGATTAAAGCTCAAAGAAAAAACTGAGCAATTACTAGTTGCATATGCTGCAGGATCAGAAGGAAAGGTTATTTCAAAGCAGACTATATCAAAGTGGATAAGCCCCTGCATTCATTTCTGCTACTTACATCATGGTAAACCTGTGCCCAATGGCATTAGGTCTCATTCTACCAGAGCTGCAGCTACTTCGGCAACCTTTCTCAGAGGAGTACCAACCAAAGACATTCTAGAGGCTGCTACTTGGAGTTCAGTTCACACCTTTGCAAAGCATTATCATTTGCCTCTCTACTCTTAAGTCCAGGGCAGGCTTTGCCACTGCAGTTCTGCAGGGCCTTATAGCCGCACCTAATGCTGTTTAGCTCCAGCCACCCAACCATAGCTTTGGGATTCTACCCAAATGTAATGACTGCAACAGTGAAACACGAAGAACATAGTACAGTTGTGTACACTTACCATAAATGTAGATGTTTGAGTGTATTCACTGTTGCAGTCCAGGTTACCCTCCCGCCATCCCCCTTTCATTCTGGAGTTTATCTTTCCTTCTCTATCTTCTACAGCCTATGTGGTGTATTTGCTTGTAGATGAAGGTAAAGTTTATATTGATGCATGTATTTATACATACATAATTTTGCTACCTTTTTGGGGGCACCTGACATCTGGGGCAAGAAAAACTAAAGAAAATGGCGTCGGCTGCAGGTCTTATACCCCCTGACATCATGGAAGAGGAGACAGCAACCAATGCAGGACCCAAGACTTTGGAATTCAGGCCGACTGAGGGCAACCTGCCAGCAGATTACCCAAATGTAATGACTGCAACAGTGAATACACTCGAACATCTACATTTATGGTAAGTGTACACAACTGTACTTTCTTCTGTCAGTCATGCAACATTGAAGATGTTGGACACTCAGACCTCTAAACTGTCCCTATTTTGAAGGAATGTTTCTATTTTCAGGCCAGATTTAGGATGTCCCTATTTTTGGAGGTATGTTCGTATTTACAGGCTTGATTTACACCTTCACACAATTTTCTGAATCACTCTCATCAGTTGTGATTTTTGAAGCAGTCTAGTACAAAGAAAACCACACTACATGACCAACGTATTAGTGGCAGCAATGTCTTAAAGAAAGAGGACACACATCTCATAACTCCCTTTTTCTGAAACAAAAATAAATGGCCTTTTGTCTTAAAATTTTATGATATAGTTCATTAAAGTGTACAGATTTACACTCTGTCTTTAATAATGTGCTTATATTTTTCTATCAATTTGTTCTCCCTGTTTTAAATGCCTTTTTGAGTAGTGTCCCATATTCCTACTGGAAGTGGGAAGAATTTTATGATATTTGGGCTTCATATTTTATGCTAATTTTATGTCCAGATTTTTATCTGGATGTTACTATTTTTCATGGTCCTTGATTCCTGTATTCAGTGTCTACAGGTTGAAACTGATTTGTCCCAGTCTTCTCATTTTTTGTGCACTTTTTTTTAAATACACACACACGTGTGTGTGTGTGTGTGTGTGTGTGTGTGTGTGTGTATATATATATATATATATATATATATATATATATATATATATATATATATATATAAATATATATATATATATATATATATATATATATACACACACACACACACACACACATATATATATATATATATATATATATATATATATATATATATATATATATATATATATATATATATATATATATATATATATATATATATATATATATATATATATATATACACACACACATATATATATATATATATATATATATATATATATATATATACACACACACACACACGTATTTGTACACCTGTATACATGTACATGTATTTATGTATATGTAATGTATGTATGTATGTATGTATCTATAGACCGATCTAGACATATGTGTGGGTGTGTGTATTGTGTGTATGGCTTCCATTCACTGGATTGGAGACTCAGCTGGTCAAACATTGCAAATATGTCCCAGTCTATCAGATGGAACAAATGTCAAACATGTTGCACAGGTGATCAAAAGAAAGCTGTAACTTGTACAAGATGATGCAACAGCAACGACTGTGAAGATGCCCTTCCTTCTGTTGTGTAATCTAGGAGTCAGTACAAGTATGGATTGTTCAAGAGGGGGCTTACACTCCCTGCAAAAAAACACTGTCAGTGGTTGTGTTTTGTATGTCGATTTGTGCTGCTGTGTATTTGTGTGCTCCTTGATGTGGTGTTTGAATGATTGTGTCTGTGTGGTATGGGGTGATATTAAGTCATGTGTGTGCATGTGAGTTTATTTCATTTGAGTATGCAGTGTACGTTATAGATTAAGTGGTCAATATGGAGTTTGATTACCTGTGTATGTGTGCATATTTTATATATATGCACATAATACATATAGACATAGCTTAAAATATGCCAGTAACCTCTGCAAGAATGTGTAGCAGGATTTACCCACATCCTGCATGGTATCTGAAGGGGTAAATTTTGCCAGAAGGCTTGCTTCAGCTTTGGGTGGGTGTTGATTACGAGTATTATACACCAGAGAATTAGTTAACAAAATATGCATCTTACCTTTAGCAAATCAACTCCATTGTATAATAACTATCTTTCCAGCTAATGTATGTCTTTGCACATTGCAAGAAGCATGGGTGTCATTCTTACATAGCGAGCATGCACATGTGTGTGTACATGTTCACTTGCAATGAAGGAATGTGCTTGTAGATTTGCTGCTTATATTGTGACACCAAATTGGTGTAAATTATTTTTTCTTTACTTCGTAGTGGACAGTAAAACATAACTTTTGCTGTAGAACTACCAGTTTGATATAATTTCACAAACTTGTGGCCAGGTTCAAGAGAATTAAACTGTCTGATGAACAGATCTTTTTGTGGTGGTAATTATAATATTCACTCTGTTTAGCCAATTAAATAGCCCTCTTTGAAGGCTATTTTTAGAAATGGTGTATAAAACAAAATCTGAAGTAGGTGACTTTATTTGAACATCAGTCTGTGGGTGTTCGGATCCAGATCGGATCCGAAACAGCAGCTTCACCAGCATCTGATCCAAGCTCCAGGCTCCTTCCCTTACCCATAATACTCCTCCATCTCCTTCCTTCCCTCAGATCTCGTTTGCCACGGCTTAGCCTAGCATTGTGGTCTTGGAGCTCTAGGTGTGGTGACTAGCTTTAGTGATAGTTTTTGGGTGTTTGTACTTTCTGGTAGTGTCAGATAGGTTTCCTTTTCCTTCTTGCCCTCCCCTTTCGCTGTTGTGTTGCGTTTACAAAAAAAAAAAAAAAGTTCAGTTTACTTTAGTTAGTGTAGTGCCATTCTTCATCCTTCCCCCTCCTTGTTAGTCAGTTTGGGTGTGAGTGCATGTGGTCGGACAGTGTGCCTTGTGATGGCTGATCAGCAGAAGCTGGTATTTAGAAAGTGCACAGATTGTGGGCACAAGTTGTCCCTGGCTGATGACCACACTGTGTGTATGGTTTGTTTGGGGGTTCCCCATCTTTCTTCTGCCTGCACTATTTGCGCGGGGTTTAACCCCAGGGCCCTGAAAGAGTGTAGAGCTAAATTAGTCTTGAAGGGACTTCTCCCTTCTATGGAGGTGGTTGTCTCCGGTTTGGCTACAGTCACGGCTGTGACTGCTGCTGCATCTTCTGCTACACTTTCTTCCCCTCTCTCCCAGGCCGGGACTCAACCTCCTGCTCAGAGGTCTCTGGATAGGGAGCATAGGAAAGAAAAAGATAAAGGGAGGAAGAGATCCCCTGACCGGTTGGATCTGGTGGGGCCTCCTCAGAAGCAACAAGCTATGTCAAGGTCTAGCACTCCTTGGCTCCGCTCGCCCAGATTCTCGCCGGAGCCAGAGGAGCTTAGACCTTCTTCTAAGGCCTCTGTACAATGACTCTCCCGGTCGGTGTCGGTGGCCTCGTCGTGCTCCACCAGAAGCTTGAGTGAGGCAGAAATGGACAAAATGATGCAAATATTTATTCGCACCCAGATTCAGATGGAGGTCTTCTCAGCCCCGTCTCTCTCTGGAGGGTGGAGCTCACTTCACATTTTCATTCCAATAACTCCTTCTCCGATCTGACCCCCGGTATCAGAGTTTATGGATCTGAGAGGTCCCAGCGTCAGGGGGTTGGTGCCTGATGGCACCAAGTGCCTTGATACCGGCCGTTACCTTGAGTGGTTCGGACCCAAATAGTTTGGACCTGAGCAGCTCTCGAAGCTGAAGCCTGGGCGTCATATCCGAGGGGTTGGGTTTTTCTCTATTGCGCCGACTTTGTCGGGTCAAGGCCCTCTCCTTGGTATCTCGGCTCCGGCGGGCTCGGCTGTGATCCCCCCCACTGGATCCAGGGAGAGCAGCTTCTTCATTAGCTTTCCAGGAGGCTCACTCTCCCTTGGCGTTCGACGTGGTGGAAAAGGTTCTCTCCAGTGGATCGAGGCCTCTGACTATCTCTTCGGATTCTGCCCCTACCCTCTTGGTTCTGGCAGTGACTTCAGTCATTTTGCCCATTCAGGGACAGCCCATGCTTGATGTGCCCCAGACTGTTCCCCTCAAGGAATAACAGGTGGTTTGCGAGTCCTCTCCAGAGATCCCCACTGAAGAGGTTTCTTGCAAATGAACGTGCAAAAGGAGGCACCCGGACTCCTCCCAGAGTCCCTCACTGAGGACACCTATTTGGAGGAAGGGGATGGTTCCCTCAGATCACCCCCCTGACGATGGCTCCTTTGGAGACATCATAGAAATCCTGTGCTGGTGGGGTCCACTCCCAAGCCTTCCTCGGATGAGCTGGTGCTTCTGGAGGCCTTCGGCATGGGCCCGTCTACTTCTTGGGTGTCCCCCCTCCCCCCGTGGATCCCTCAGTGGATCTTATTACCACCCAGGCATGGAAGGAACCAGACATCGTAGAGCCAATCCCAAAGCGTCCAGACAAGATTTTGACTCCTAAAACGTATGTCCAGATTTCTTCCCTAAGAATCCTTAACAATTTGCTGAATTACCAAAAACTTAAATTCATGACCAGTATGCTTTCTAATATGCCTACATAAGGCATTGGTCATCCTACCATGTCTGATATCCAGTAAATGTTCAGCCATTCTATTCTTAAAATACCTACTAGTTTTTCCTACATTAAATATAGGACATTGCTGACACTTTGCCACATATACTACATTGAGACTACAATAATTAAAATGCTCATTGATGTATATAGTTGTACCATTTAACTTATAAATATCACCTGTTTCCAAAATGTATGGACAAAATGTGCACATCCTACACTTATAATTTCCTTTAGTTCTATGGTTGTTGCCACTACTTCTATAAGCAGCAGTCTCTAAAATATTTTTAAATGATCTATCCTTTTTGTAAACTATCTTGGGTAATTTTCCTACCCTCTGTCCTACATTTTGGTCATATTTTAAAATTTCCCAATTATTTTGAATAATATCAACTATGTTACAGGTGTCCAAATTGTATGTTGTTATAAAGCTCAAGCCAAAATCATTGATGTTAAGTTGTCTATCTCGCCTTCATTCTTGCTGGATGGGTTCGGAGCCGACCTCGGCTCCGACTCGGCCACTCTAAAAGCTCGAGAGTTGGTTCCACCGGCTCGAGGCTCCCCTTATATCCCACAATGCTAGGCGTGAGTTACCTCAGATCTCATTTGCCGCTACAGCGATCGAGGTGTGTTTTCTACCGGCTCCAGGTTAGTGAAAGTTAGACTAGTTTAAATTCTTTAGACTTAAGCTAGCTTAGTGTATTTTTCTTTCCCCTTAGTGTAGTGGATATTATCCCTTCTACCTTTTATCCAGCCCCCTTTTTGCTAAAGAACTTATAGTTCTTTCCCTAAGGCCTTGGGCCCTTCCTTCCTATCCTTAGGGTGTGTATGTGTTTGATTAGGGAGTTTTAACTTAACTTACCTTTAGTTTAAATAATTCCCTTTGAACCCCTATCAGTGTAATCTGTGTGTGTGTGTTTTCTGTGTGTGATTGCACTTCGGTTCCTTGAGTATGTCCAAGGATACAAAGGTCTCAGGCTTCAAGAAGTGTGACTCGTGCTGTCAGAAAAGGTCTCTGACAGACGGTCACACTTCTTGTGTGTATTGCCTGGGACCTTTACACCTGCAGGACTCTTGTGCTGTATGCCATGGCTTCAGCCCTAGAGTCCTGCAGGAGAGAAAAAATAAACTCATTTTGAGGGGTTTGATTAAGCCTGAAGGTTTCCTTTCTGTGTCATCGGGGAAACCTTCTAAGGCTTCCAAGACCTCGGCACCAGCTTCAGAGTCGAGGCCTAAGGCTTCGAAGCCTACTGCTTCATCGGCTCCGGCTGGAGCCGATGAGTCTTTGACTGCAGTATCCATGGTTTCCTCGGCTCAGGCCGGAGCCGAGGCATTAGAGATTCCTGGGTCGGCTCTGATCAGACCATCGGAGCCGACATCTAGAAAGAGATCGAGGTCACCGTCCCTTGGCTCCGTTCATTCGGCTCCAGCGTCTCCCCTGCTGTCTGAACGGAGCCATAGATCTCACTCCTCCAGGTCATCGAGGCTCTCAGATCACGACCTCCAGAGGGTAGTGAGTAGACTTTTGAAGTCCGAGGCACTGGCCCAAATGCTCCAGAGTCCGACTCATCAGTCGATGCCTCAACTTGTTCCAATAAATAGTCCTCCTCCGACTCCTTTGAGCTCGGAGCCGGGGCATCTCGGGACCGAGACTGTGGTAGCGTCGGAGCCGATACAATTGTCTTCGGCTCCGTCGTCGGCTCCGATTTCTTCTTTTGAAGAATCTCGGCGCCGGGCTTCCCTCGTCGGCTCCGAGGGGGTGAGTGGCATCGGACCCTTGTCCGACCCCCCCTCTCCCTCTCGGTGCTTCGGCACTGGTGAGTTCGGCTCCGACATCGGCCTCGGAGCCATCTCTGTCGGTGCCGAGGGAGGTTCTCAACTTCTCGGAGCGGGGACCTCTGGCTCTGCTGGACAGGGGTGCGTTCGAGGTCATGCGGAGTGTGTTGGAACCTTGTTCGACTCCACAGTCGGCTCCGTCCGCCCCTCCCTCTTCGGTGCCTTTGGTTATGTCGACTCACTCCCTCATCCCAGACTGCAGAGAGCCAGCTCCTCAAGAATCCCCTGTGGGGATCTCATCCTCTTCCGAGGCCTCTCCTGAATTGGCAGGGGAGCCCCCTAGGAAGAGAAAGTGTAAGAGGAAGCACATAGATTCACCTGAGTCTGTCACCTCTGACACAGATTTAGAGGATTCGAGGGTTCCCCGTTCCCCTTCTGAAGATGTCTCTTCGCAGACATTCTAGAGATCCTGAAACAGAGGGAAATTGGCCAGCCCTTAACCCTTCGGAGGATGAATCTGTGTATCTTGAGGCGTTTGGCTCTCGCCCTTCCACCTCCTGGGTGTCCCCCCCCTTTGCTCCCCTCATGCAGGTGGTTGCAAAGAAGGCCTGGGCGGCTCCTGATTCAGTGGACCCTACCCCAGGAGACCTTCCAAATTTATAACAGCACCAACTGACAAGCAATTTCTCACAAAAGGTGTTTCTGTGGATGCTATGGTGGTAGCTGCTGCCACCAAGAAGGAACTAGCTGATCCTTCAGTGCCTGTTCATCCCCCTAACAAAGAATCTAGGTCTATGGACAGGTACGGGAAGCGGATGTTCTCGTCAGCGACCTTTGCTATGCGTTCGCTGAACTACCTATGCCATTTTACTCGTCTTCAAAGAGACTTGATCAAAGAAGCGAGTGACATGTTGAAGGATCCTACGGCTGTGGGTTTTCAAGACAAGATGAACACTCAGCTGGCTACCCTGAACTCCATAGCTAACTCCTCCATGCCTCCTTTCTTATGCGGCTGATGGAGCGAGCAGGCGCAGGGACAGGTGTGGCCTTACGCATGCATGCGTGGATGCGGCTACGCAACTCTGCGGACCCCTTTAAAACGTCATTCACTAATTCCCCGTTTGATGGATCATCTCTTTTTGGTCCTCAAGTGAAAGAAACCTTGACTAGGTGCGAGACAGATGGCAAGACTCTTTCTGCCGTCGGAGTCCATTTTTCTACTCCTTCTAGGCCTTACCCCAAAGGCCAGAAAAGTGGAAAAATGTGGTTCCGTAAACAATCTCAAGGGACTTCGCCTGACGACAGAGTCGGTTCCCGCCAGAGGCAGAGGGGGAACAACAATGGTAGACGCCGCCCTAGAGGCAGGGGTCCAGAACCAGGGCAATCGAGAAGCCTTCTCTGATAAGCCTTTTCAGCATCCCTGAGGTGTTGCCCGACTGCCCACCTTCGGAGGCAGTCGGGGGAAGATTGTCACTGTACCCAGAAGCCTGGCTATCCCTGACTCAAGACAAATGGGTACAGTCCATCATTTCCGAAGGCTATTCCATTCCCTTCGTTCGCATTCCAAACCAATCAAAAAAATCCCTTCCAGATGTTCCACCCGCTCAAAGGGATCTTGCAGCTTTGGAAATTTCAAAGCTGCTTGCAAAAAGAGCAATTCAGCCAGTTCCAGCAGACCAGCAAGGATCCGGAATCTACTCCAGGTTCTTTTTAGTTCCAAAGAAAACAGGGGACTGGAGACCAATTTTGGATCTCAGTATCTTGAACAAGTCAGTCAAGAAAACAAGATTTCGGATGGTCACGCTGCAGTCCATCCTTCCCTTTTGGGAAAGGAAACTGGATGTGCTGTATAGACCTTCAGGATGCGTACTATCACATAAAATGAACAGGCGCTCCAGAAGATTCCTCCGCTTCAGGCTGGGAACCAGTCATTTTCAATTCAGGGCCCTGCCCTTTGGTCTCACCACTGCCCCGGTGTTTACCAAATGCATGGCAGTGGTAGCTTCTCACCTGAGACATCAAGGATTCCAGGTGTTTCCATATTTGGACGACTGGCTCCTCACAGCTCCCACCAAGCATCTTCTTCTAATGGCCAGGGACTACACCTTTCGCATTTGTCAAAATTTAGGCATTTCAATAAATTGTGAAAAGTCTGTTTTGCCGCCTTGTCGTACTATTACCTTCATAGGCGCAAATCTAGACACAGTCAACATGTCTGCGAGACTAACAGATCAGAGAATAACAGACATACACAAACTGGTCTCGCTCCTCTTCAGCAGCAACAGAATCAAAGCCAGGTTAGTTCTGAAAGTGTTGGGGATTATGGCGGCTGCCATACCTCTGCTTCCATTAGCCAGATTCCACATGAGAATCCTTCAATGGATGCTCTTCACGCAATGGTCATACCAGCAACTTCCGATGTCCCACACCATTATGATTACGCAGACATGCAGGAATCATCTTCTGTGGTGGATGTCTTCCCCTCAGCTCTTATTGGGAAGACCCTTTGTCCCTTCACCTCCGGTTGCTACTCTGACAACGGACGCCTCCCTGATCGGGTAGGGGGCCCATTATCAGGGCAGAACTGTCCAGGGCACATGGCAACCAGGCGAATGCCACTTGCACATAAATGTTCTAGAGATGAGAGCAGTGCTTTTAGCGTTGCAAGCCCTTCAAGACTCTCTTCCCTTGGGAACGATAGCAATCCAGACAGACAATATGTCTGTAGTGTGGTATATCAACAAACAAGGTGGAACCAGGTCCTACCCCTGTGTCGAGAAGCACTCAGACTGTGGCAATGGGCGATTTCTTCTCAGCGGTTTCTGATAGCAACGCACATCCCGGGAAGTCCAATCAAATTGCGGACAAGTTGAGCAGAGCTATCCTCATGCCTCACGAGTGGTCTCTGAAAGACTCTGTTGTGAGAGAAATTTTTCTCAAGTGGGGTCAGCCTTGCTGCGACCTTTTGCTACTCCCCAAAACAGCAAGTGCAGAGATTATTTCACCCTATTCCCTTTACCAGGCCAGCCCAGCAGAGACGCTCTAGTCCAAGTTTGGCCCCGGGGACTTCTGTATGCATTTCCTCCCTTCCCACTAATCTCTCAAGTGATACAGAAAGCTATCGCTCAGAAGGCCTCGTTGATCCTCATTGCTCCTTACTGGCCTCGACAGGTTTGGTTCCCCTTTCTACATCATTTTCTGTTGGGGCGACCTTGGCATCTGGACCTAGTTCCAGATCTTTTGATCCATCAGTCGGGTCAGTTTCATCGCTCCCTTCCCTCTCTGAACCTCACTGCTTGGTTCCTCCAATTCCAACCTTAGCCAGGCTTCCTCAAATATCTCACTCTGTCCGAGATATTTTGATAGCTTCCCATAAATCTTCCACTCGAAGATTTATTTGAGTAAGTGGAAACGTTTCGCCTATTGGGCTCAAGGAAGGGACATAGATCCTTTCACTGCTTCCATCCAAATGGTCCTTGATTTTCTAGCTGAACTCTTCCATGCAGGTTCATCTCCTTCTACTCTTAAAGTTCAATTGGCAGCTATTTCTAACTTTCATGTGGGCATTTCAGAGTCTGCCATCATGTCCCACAAGCTTTGCAAAGCCTTTTGAAGGGAGTTTTTCTACTCAGACCTCCTATAAGAAATCCTCCTCCTCCTTGGGACCTAAATTTAGTTCTTAGTTCTTTGATTCTTTCCCCTTTCGAACCTGCAGCCTCCTGTTCTTTAAAATTGCTATCATGGAAGACACTCTTTCTGGTAGCTATTACTTCAGCTAGAAGAGTTTCAGAACTTCATGCACTCAGCTGTCGACCTCCTTATCTGTTGTTCCATAAGGACAGGGTATCTTTATGAACCAACCCGTCTTTTTTACCTAAGATAGCCTCGGCGTCTAACCTAAATCAAAGCATTAACCTCCCTGTGTTTTTTCCAGAATATTCTAACAGGTCTGAACAAAAATTGCATTGGCTAGATGTTCATCGTCAGTTAAGGTACTATTTGGATAGAACCAAACAATTCAGAAAATCTGACCAGCTGTTTGTCTCTTATGCAGAAGGCAGAAAGGGACTTTCAGTTTCAAAGGTATCATTATCTAGATGGCTAACATCTCTGATTTCCCTTGTTTATGAAATTAGACACCAAAAGCTGCCTAAAAAACCTAAAGCCCATTCTACCAGAGTTTTGGCTACTTCTATAGCCTTCCAAGACAGACTGCCTATTGACACCATTTGTGCAGCGGCTACTTGGGCTACTCCTCACACTTTCATTTCTCATTATAAGTTGGATTTAGCTTCTAGGCATAGAGCTAACTTTGGTTCCTCTGTTCTCAAGAGTCTGTTCCGTTAGGCCACCCGGGACAAGGTGCTAGGGACGCGGTCCCATCCAGCAAGAATGAAGGCGAGATAGACAACTTAACATATAGAAGTTATGTTCTTACCATAACGTTCCATGTTAGTTGTCTTCTTCTCGCCTTCTTCTAGTATCCCACCCTCCTTCCCCCTGGCCTGGACAGACCTAGAGGAGTTTTGATTGTGACCTCTCTTTCTACCACCTCTTTACTTTAGGTATATGCTGCTGTGCATATTTTCCTGGATCAGGATGTAGGTCACCCTTCTCTTCTCCCTGGTTTATAGAGGTGGACTTTGTTTATAGTTATTCTGTTACTATTATAAGCTGGGCCTAGCTTACAAACGAGATCTGAGGTAACTCACGCCTAGCATTGTGGGATATAAGGGGAGCCTCGAGCCGGTGGAACCAACTCTCAAGCTTTTAGAGTGGCCGAGTCGGAGCCGAGGTCGGCTCCGAACCCATCCAGCAAGAAGAAGGCGAGAAGAAGACAACTAACATGGAACGTTATGGTAAGAACATAACTTCTATTTTAAACCACCTTCCCTTGTAATATGTGACATTTCACCTGTACCACTCAGACCTGCCAAAATTGGCGTATATGTGCCTACCATACGCTTCTGTTTTACTTCTTCACTTATTTGACTTAGCAATTCATGTGGGTACCCTCTCTTGCTAAAAAGCTGTTTGATAAGCTGCAGTTCATTAATAAATTCCTTATCAGTGGTAACCATCCTGGCAGCCCGAACCATTTGCCTTTTTACAATTGATTTTTTTCTGATGGAACGGGTGCTGTTATATTCCAAATAGGAATCTAAAAAGGTGGGCTTCCTGTAAATAGTCAACTTCAACTATTTTTCTCGTATATTAAATGTCAAATCCACATCTAAATAGGTAATATGTGTTCCACTATATGTATAGGTGAATTTTAAAAAATTCATCGTAGTATTTATGTACTCAATAACTTGTTTGAGCTCAAGTTCAGAACCCTTCCATACAACAAACAAGTCATCCAAAGACCTACTATAATATTAGATCTTACTTGAATACACCCCTTCCATTGTATACTGCTGTTCCCAATAGGACATACCATAGTTTTCAAAAATGGAGGCACATGCTGCCCCCATTGCAACACCTGTTAGCTGTTTATAATATTGTCCTTCAAAATATATGTAGTTGTTTTTTAATACAACCTCCATAAGGGTAACATACTTGTTTATTTCATCTTGATCATATATACCTGTCTTGTTTAACTGGGTTTCAAACCATTCATAACCTTCATAGTGGAGTATAACAGAAAATAGGTTACAAACACCAGTAGTAACCATAATAATATTCTCATCTAATGTTAACTTGTCCAACCTTTCCAAAAATTGCCGTGAATCTCTAGTTATATAAGGGAAGGCCATCAATCCTTTTTGTACATGAAAATCCAGGAATTTGCTAATAAAACAATTTTTTGAACGCTTTCCGTCCACTATTGGCTTAAACTTACGGTTGTTGAGCCCTTTATGGATCTTGGGTATCCCAAATATATTAGATACCATCGGATGTTGATTTATCATATACCTATATTCGTCTTCATTTATTTGGCCTTGATATAACATATCATCTAGGCACAAATCTATTTTCTTATAAGATATATGTATTTCATTCAGTGATATTTCCACGTAGGTTCCATCCATTAATATACCATTCATTCCATTTAGGTAATCTCCCTTGTCCATAATAACCACTCCGTTACCCTTATCAGGCGTCATTGTTGGAATGTTAGAGTCCCTAGCTAAGTCAAATAATAATTGCTCTTCTTCATTGGTAAGGTTACTAAAATATCTTTTATTATCACTTTGTTTGAAAACCTGCCTAATCTCCTTTTCGCACACTTTCTCATATATTCTTATTAAATTGTTCACAGGAGGGTTAAATACACTTGACTTTTTTAGCCTACATAGATTCATAGATAGATTCATAGATTTGTTATAGGCTAACTGCCCTTGTGGGCCATTTTAAGCCTAGCCAGTTACCCCATGTGAGAATCAAACCCTGCACCGTGTGTCTGCAAGGTGAACGCCTTCCATGTGTATCCAAGTTATGGTCACTATTGTTAAACCATACTTTTAAATTAAGTTTTCAAGTAAAACATTTAACTCTATTAAAGTATCAGCTATTTCCCCGCTCCTGCTGGGAACAAAGGTAAAACCTTTAGCTAAGAGATTAGCATGCTGTACACCAACTGTTCTACCCGAGTAATTGTACACTTTAAAATCTTGAGCATCATTCAATACAATACAAGGTTCAAAAACAATTATTGTTTCACCAAAATTTTCAAAAGAATTGCCGCATCAAAATCCAGACAAATATTACTAAAAACATCATTTGAATTCAAAATGCCATTAATTTCTGCATTAAAGTCATTACTGAAACCACATTATCATTTTTACTAAATATGCCTTCAAAAACATTTGTAACATGAATCACTTCATCAGCAATACAGTCATTTGTTCCCTGTACCAGTCCAGCATCACAGTTAGTACTTGTATTTACACTTACGGTATTCATAAGTGCCAAGGCCATGTCCATCAGCTATTCCACCGTCGAATCCTGCTCCTTCCATTCTTCGGTCTGGACCCCCAGAACTACATAGTCTCTGTAAGTTTTCCCTGAAAAATGGGGTTGCTGTTCTTTATTTCTCAGCCTTTCGGACCATCTCACTCCATCGTCGACCTGGTTGAACTGCTGAGGATGCATACGTTGCTGCTGTTGTAATCTCATTCCTGACATCACTTCCTCAGCTGCCCCGCTATTGGTTCTTTCTTGATTATTGGCAAGGGAACCTGCTGAAAACCTTCTTTTTGGCATACTCGTTCATGTCCCTCTTGATTTTATTAATTTTCCTTACAAATATTGTGGCACAAACACTGTCTACAGTACTAAATACATTGGTATAATTGATTTTATACTGCTCAAAGGACAAATCAGCCTGAATTTGTTTATTCTTCTCCTCCAGTTCTCTTGATAATTTGCCCATTGCTTGGATGTTGTATTTTACCATTAACTTCAATAATTCAATACCCATCTGATCAAATAAGATGTGCAATTTATTAAGTAGGTCAGGGTTATCTTCCACTCCATTGGGATATTTCCATATCCGTAACCCAAGCGGTATTTGCCCTAACTCGATGTTTCTTTCCAGATATGCTATCTCCATCTGGTGTTTCTTAAAGGCCAGCATATCTTTTTGAAATACCTTCAATTTCTAAGTCAACGATTCCTATTGGATAGCGCCACTACTCCTTCTTTCAAAATGAAAGTCAAAACTATTATTTTTCCAGCTTACTGATTCATTATTCATACTGACATTGTCCTTTTTGCTCAAATTCTCCCCCTGGCTTGAATTTGAGTCACGAACAACCTGAACCACCTGCTCAGGTTGAGCATGTTGTGTTGGCTGAATTAAGGGGTAGCCCAAGCTACCAAAAATGTTGGTCGAGCTAGTTGTTTAGTCCATCAAAGCTTTTATCTGATTAGAATGGACAGCTAATTGCTGATTAATTTGCTGTAAAAGCTCCATTAGCGACTGACCCTTCCATAGCTGTGCCACACCAGCTAAACAAACTTCTTCTCAAATACAAAACTGTAGAACCAAAAAAGTACTGGAGTGCAACCTTTAATCACAGTTAAGTACTTTCTTCCCACTTCATAGGGACTTCCATAGAACAATCTATGCATCCCCACCCAGCCTTTATATAACACATCATTAAAACTATTATCCAGTTAATTAATTATACAAAAATTTTAGTCGACATCATTTAAAACATAATTAATACATTAAAAAATGTATTTGAACAAATACATAATATGTATGTATGTATATATATATATATATATATATATATATATATATATATATATATATATATATATGTACATATTATATCCTAAAAGATTTTTCAGTTTTAAAACACAAGTAATAGCAGTGGCTTCAATAATGCCTGGATACTCTGTTGCATTTAAACGCAACTGCCGTTTTAACTCACAAATAGCTAAGTGTATTAAAGGTTGTACTCTTCAGTGCTGTGCTGTACTTTTTTGGTTCTACAGTTTTGTGTTTGAGAAGATTTTGAGTCCTCCTGTGGATAGGCCCAGTTGGAACAAGGGGTCCCCTGTAGACACTGTGGTGGTAGCAGCTGCCACTAAGAAAGAACTAGCTCAGGAAAGTTCTACGGTCCATCCCCCCGACCAAGAGTCCAGTATAATGGATCGTCTAGGAAAGCGGGTGTATGGTTCAGCCACTTTTTCCATAAGGGTGCTGAATTATTTGGCCCACATCACTCGACTGCAGCGCAACCTTGTCGGGGAACTAACTGAGTCACCCCAGGAGTCCATGTCACCGGAGGATAAGCGTTTATTCTCTGTGCGAATGGACACTCTCAAAGTGGTTTCTAACACATCTATGTGCCTCTTTTGCATGCAACCGAGGGAGAGGCAAGGGTGGCCGGGTCCGGCATTGCCATGAGGCGACATGCCTGGCTCAGGCTATGTCAGTTCATGGAACCCTTTAAGGCGTCTTTCAAGGAAGGATATTCTGAGAATGGTGGAACCAAAGGATGTACAGGGTCTGGACTGTACATTCAGCCTGGAGTAAGACAAATGTGTGGACAGTAGACTAAGTAGTTGCAGCACAAATTTCATCAAAAGAAACTCTGCACATATAGGCAGCAGAAAGAGATTTTGGTTTCTTTTGTAAGGATAGTTCCAATTTGTCATAGACAAAGACTATACAATCAGGCAGCCACCTAAACAGAGTGACCTTAGACACACTATAGCCCTGTTTGGCTTTGGAGAAAGAAACAAACAACTGATTAGATCTCTTAATGTCTTTAGTCCTGTGCAGATAAAAACTGAGTTGTTATGAACATCTAGTAAATGTAAAGTATACTCTCCTTTATTAGAACATTTTTGGAAGAATACTGGCAGATTGATAGTCTGGTTAAGGTTCATTTTGGATGCCACTTTTGGGAGGAAAGTGGGATTCATCCTCAAAGACCATATAAGGAGGCTTACAGGAAATGCTTGCAATTCAGAAATCCTCTGCATAGAAGTAATGACCACCAGAAAAATGGTTTTCCAATAAAGACATTTCAAATCATCTGTGGTGCTGGTTCAAAAGGTGCCTGAGTTAAGGCCTGTAGCACAATAGTTATGTCCCATGTGGGATTTAGATCCATTACAGGGAGCCTCAGTATAAAAAATTATTGGAAATGGCTGCTAACTGAACCCTGATTGTTGAAAAAATGGAGCCTTTTTGGAAAAGATCTGACAAGAAGTATAGGATGGATGGAAGAGTTGCTGAGAAAGGACTTTCCTAGGAAGGTGCCCAAACAGAAAACATTTTCCACTTGCTGAGATAAACTTTCCTAGTATTTTGCTTCTGTGAAGCCGATAAAATGTGAATCACTTGTCGCTCGTCTGGTCAGGATAAAACAGATGAACAGTTATGGGTTCACTTCAAGCAGCTTTATTACACACAAACACATCAGGAATGTGGCTTAGTAGCTTAAACTTAAATAAACTTATAAACAGACTGACTACCACACTCATACATGTTAACACTCTGACTGTTCTCTCAAAATGGCACTGCTGCCTGCATATGCTCACTATTTACATGCACGTACCTACATCTGGAAATGCTTCGTAAAGTTACATACACATGCTCTGTTCTACACACTGAAGCAGACAGCCTTGGCATTTTTGGCCACTGTTAAAATTGGAGGAATCATATGGAAGTTCAAGGTCTATAGATCCATGAGAGTCTTCCCAGATGGATAACTCAGGAGGTCTGGATGGCAATCCAACATCTAGGGTGGATGTACTAGTTGAGGCCAGAAGAAAGAGAACCAAACTTGCTGAGGTCAAAAGGGAACAATGAGGATTACTCTAGATTTGCACCTCATTATCAACAGTATGGGGGAAAGGCATACAAAAGACTCAGGGACCAATTATGGACCACAGTAGCCCTCTGTGACTGACCCTGTGGATGCATTAGGGTAGAGTAAAGGCTGCACTTGCTGTTTAGGTATGAAGCAAAAAGACTGCAGCAAAGTTGACCCCATAGATGGAAAATTTGAGTTGGCAATGTTTGACTGAAGAACCACTTGTGAGGCAGAAGACTAGACCTGCTCAGCTTGTCTGCTAGAACACTGGAAGTCCCTTGGATATGTATTTCTATGAGAAAGTGATGGAAAGACATTGCCCAGTGCCACACTTTCACAGCTTCCTGGCAAAGTGGATATGAGTGAGTTCCCCCTTGCTTCTTGCTGTACCAGACTTCAGCTGAGTTGCCCGTCTGAAAAGAAATCACACCTTCAGGGAGTCCGTCTTGAAAGACCTGCAGTGCAAGCAGGACCACTCTCATCTCCAAGGCAATGATGTGAAGACTAACCTGCATTTGTGACTAAGAACCTTGGACCATATTCTATTTGAAATGCTCCATCCCATGAGGGAAGCATCCGTTTTTACTGTAGACATTGGAGGAGAATGGTCGACCTTCCAGCACCACAGAGGAGGGTCAACCACCACCTGATGTGAATCCTGCAAATGGGCATTAGACAAATTTGAGCACAGAGAGGAAGCAATATTTGGGACCATTGCACTGATACAGTCCACTGAAGAACTCTCATATGGAATCTTGCTGGAGAAACTAACGCAGTCACTGAAACTATTAACCCTAGCAGTCAGAGAATGAGCCTCATTGAAGGAGAGGGACATTGAAGAACTTGAACAGTCACTTGATGGAGAGATGAAATCCTGGACTCTGGGAGTATGGCAATTTCACTGATAATACTCAGATGGCATCAAATGAACTCTATCTGTTGTGTAGGTGTTAACTTACTCTTTGCCTGATTGTAATTCCCAGTTTCTGGGTAAGTTGAAGCAAGAAGTCCTGTTGCTGGACCAGAAGATCTTTTGTTGGAGTGGTCTGGAGCCAATCATCTAAATATTGGAATACCCAGAACCCAGTTTGAGATACACTGCAACTATTGTCATGATTTTGCTGAATACCTGGGGGGCTGTGGTGAGACCTAAGGGCACTACTCCGAACTAGTAGTGACTTGTTCTTAGACACAAATGGAGAAATCTCCTGGACTGTCTTGCTATCTTGATATGACAGTAGGCATCCTGTGAATCTATAGATTACATCCAGTTGTCCCATCTTAGAAGATGTAGAGTGGACTAATCCATGACCATCCAGAATTCTGTTTTACAAATGATTGAGGTGGCTTAGGTCCAAAATTGGTGAAAGGTTCCCTGTTTTTTTTTTTCAGAACTAAAAAGAGAACATGGAATAGACTCTGGATCCTAATTGGGAGGACCTGCAGGATGACACTTTTTTTCCAACAGCTTTGATACTTCTGCTGCTGTGGATTCCATCTCTCTGGGTGGTATATCGGGAATCCTTTTTCTTTTCTTAGGAGGGAAAGCAAAATGAATAGTATAGCATCGGTGGAATATCCTCAGTACCCAAGAATCTTATGTGATGGCCCTCCAGACTTGAGAGTGCAAGGATAAGTGGCCCCACCATCTGCTTCCAGACTGCAGCAGTCGGGCAACCCTTCAAGAGCTCTGATATGGTTTCTCAGTGAAAGGACCACAAAAGCCCCGATTCTGCTGTCCACCTCTGCCTCTAAGATGATAACCACTGAAATGTCTTCCCACTCTGCCCTGGCTGGGTCTGTCTAAAGGAGCATCTATGTTAAAACCTGTGACTTTCTGCACCACATCTTCTTTGCCCCCCTCTCTGGTTCCTCAAGAAGGTCATTTGAGGGGTGGAAAAACAGACCCCATGGCAGACAGGATCATACCATCTTGCTCACTCCTGGTAAGTGTCTCCTTAACTTTTCATCTGAAAAGTATCAAACCCTCAAAAGAGGCATTGATGAAAGATGTCTTAAAGCCTTACGCAAAGTCACATAATTGCATCCAGGCATACCAGCGGATGATTATGTCAGTGCCTGCTGCTCTAGCTGTACCATCAGCTACATTTGAAAGCAGACCAACAGCCATGGCATCTACTGGGGACCTTTGCTCCAATGTGACCTGTTATTTGGGGTGACCAAGATTTTTCCTGATTTCTTTGGGATCCCCCTCCACCACATCAGGATCCTTCTAAGCGCACTGCTCCACCAGGCCTAGGAGGTCATCAGCATGCAGTACCACCTAAGAAGTAGAAGAACCATCACCAAAGGCCTAGAGGAATACAGACTCCTCAGGAGAAGGCATATCAGTGAACCAACCCCCTTGTTGTTTTATCAATTCTAGAAAGTCACCAGAGGTGATGTCTTCCAGAGGGAATTGTGGGGAACCTTCAGTATCATCCAAGTTTGTTTCTTCTGCGACTAACTCTGGGAAGGACTCTTACAAGTTTGTTTTTTAGGACTTTGTCTTGTTTGGGCTTCCGGAGAAGGGTCAGAATCAGACTGGAAACTCACATGGCAAGCACCCCAAAGGTTGAATGAGGTTGACTATCCCTGTCAATTTGGATGTGTGGAGTCAGAGGCAGTATCCAACAAGGTTTGGGATGAAGCTGAACATAGGAGAGACACCTCTCCTCTTGGCCTGGCAAGAACCCTTTCAAATGTCTTGAAAGCTAAGGCCAAAATTGCAGCAGAAGAGGAGGAACATCTTCCTCTCTGATTTGTCCTGGCTCTGAGGCTGACAAAGGAGCCAAGCTATTGAGCACTGAGGGGAAGAGATGGATTAGAGTGCTTTGGAGTCTACATGACCCCTCGAGTATCTGCACCAAGACTTCGGCTCCAAGACTTGTCTCAAGCTGACAAAAGTATAGTCGAGAGAGTAAGAGATACCATTGGATTCAAAGTCGAGAGGACTGTCAGATCTGACATAGGTGCTCTGGGGAGGCTCTGACCCATGGGTATTGGATCCAAAGGTCAGACCGGAATTGGGAGATACCAATGGGGGACAGCTGGACCTGTACCCAGTGTGCCAATAGTAGACGGAGAAACCCTAGTTGGATCTGCATCCAGAAGAATCTCCACATCATTCTGTCAATGTCCACTTCAGTAAGGCTCCTCGATGAACAAATCGACCTTGATGAAGACTCCAGTGAAGGTGGTCTCACAGAATGCCACCACTGTAAAAATGGGGAATGGAGCCTAGGATTCACCGGCTCTTGTTAAAAGCAAGAAGGAGCTGTTGATGAACATATCCAAATAGTTGTCGGATCCCACCGTCTGAGAGTGTTTGGTGTGGACCCAGGAGCTCTGATAGATCCAAAGACAGCCTTCTGATTTTCTCCATCTTCTTATTAGAATCCTTTTCTTTCTTCATTTCTTTAGGCTTTCCTTTTTCTTTGATGGCTTTTGGTTTATCCGGCATTTTTGGAGAAGCAGAAGAAGCTGGTTGTGGGGTTGATGACTGAGCATTGGCTCTCATTTGGGAAGGAAAAAAAATTAACACCAACCTATCCCTGTGTCCCTGTACAGCCCTTTTACTGAAGGAGGCCCAAGCCTCATAATCCACATCCAGATGTACTGCCTCCAGACAGTACACACACAGTGTGTGGGTCCTACTGTGTAATCTTGTGGCCACAGGACAAACACTTTTTAAAGCTTGCACATTGTCGACCATCATTGTGAGCAAGTCCTATTCAACCAAATCCAAAAAAATACTATATCTAATAATAACACTAATAAGGACCTAGCAAAAAATCTATAACAGTATACAGCTGTAAAACTTTACTTACTTTTTTTGTATATATACCAGGGAGGAAAGTGAAAATTAGTAGTTGTGGCCTATTGGTTACGGTGATGGATTTGAAATCTACTGGGGTTTCCTTGCACAGGTTCGAATCCTACCGACTGCGCAAAACAAACAGCACCAGAAACACTAGATCCAGGCGTATAACCTTCACTTTTAACATAAGTAGAACATGCTGGAGAGACAGATGTGTGTCCCAAAAGATTCCCACACTATGGAATAAGCTCCCCATCCTTGTAAAACAGAGTTCGTCCTTGACCCTACTCAAACAAAATCTTGGCAACTGGATTAGAAATAATATATTTACTCTTGTTCTTAACATCATGTCTCTTATGGACAGATGGCATCAATAAAGCGTTTGATAGAGTTAACATCTCTTTCCAACTTCATCTGTTACCCAATATTGAATTCTCTGACAAATTTATTCAAATAATTAAAATCCTATATGAAAACCCTTACACCAACCTATATGTAAACAGAACCCTATCAAACAGAATCAAGATCAAAAATGGGACCAGGCAAGGCTGCCCTCTATCTCCCTTCTTATTCAGTCTCGAACCACTATTCTTGTACATCAAACAGAAGACATATTATAACCCACCTTCTGTCTTTAACTCTAAAATCTTTTACACTGCCTTCACCGATGATTTAAACATTTACTTTACTATGCCTAGTTCTGACATACCTAAATTACTAGAAGCAATTGAAAGTTTCTCAGTTATATCTAACTATAAACTTAACTTAAACAAAACCAACATCTTCCCTATAAGTCCCCCCCCCCAAATTACTGTCATTATTCCCATTTTTAGACATAATTAAGATAAAAGATTTAACCAAATATCTTGGAATTACGTTCTTTCAAAACAAATAAGAGTTATCAAAATAATGTACAGGATAAATGGAATAGGATTATACAAGACTGCAACAGATAAAATAATCTCAAAATACCTTTTTTAGCCAAAGTCTCGATAATCAAAATGAATATTCTCCCTAGAATAATTTATGACTTCACAAGTGATAATACACAACAAATGTTTTAAACAAATACATTTTTGGCCAAATTCATATGAGAACCTAAAAGAACAAGAATCTCATACCAAAAACTTTCATTACCGAAATGAAAAGGGGGCCTAAACATACCGGATTTTAAACTATGCTACATCATTATCAATAGCAGTAGAATTCTAAGGATAGCAGAATATACCCCATCTGATGTTGTTAATCTTCATTCATTCCTTACTGATGGGTTATCATTTCCATCATTGGAACCAAGCCGGCCAATATCAAGCTCGCATCAGCTAAAATCTTCAGCGCCAAGGTCCTACCCAGAATGTTCTGCTCCCTGTTACCTCAGATCTCGTTTGCCGCGTTGCTGTACAGCCGTGTCAAGCCACTCTCTCTGCTAAGTGTCTAATTTTTTGAAAGTTTATACATTGTTCTTACTTTAAATTTTTCTCAAAAGTTTATTCTAATATTTTCCTACCCTATCATACACTCTCTCTCCCTTTAGTATTTCCCTTTTTACGCTCTTTTCTTACCTTGTGGTAATTCTCCATTACCATAATTGGTAATCCTTCCTTTCTCTCTTCTTACCCTTATTTGGGTAGCCTTTCTTCTTCCTTTTGGTACTGTTCTTCTTCTCCACACCATTTATGTCGGATAAGAAAAGTAGCGTTGGTTTCAAGCAGTGTAAGGACTGTGGCCTTAAGTTAATGCTTTCCGATGGCCATGACTTGTGTCTACTGTCTTAATGTCTCCCACCTGACTGTGGATCCTCCGTGTGGGATTTGTATAACTTTCTCAATTCAGGACTCTCAACGAGAGGAAGAATAAGTTAATTTTGAAAGGTCTCCTCAAGTCTCCTTTCTCTGAGGCTATTTCTGGGTTGGTGGGCTCACCCCCTCCTGTTAAATCCCACAAGAGGCGTTCTTCGTCTTCTTCATTA
Source organism: Protopterus annectens (assembly GCF_019279795.1). Taxonomy (NCBI): domain Eukaryota; kingdom Metazoa; phylum Chordata; order Ceratodontiformes; family Protopteridae; genus Protopterus; species Protopterus annectens. Next base: position 606,541,700 of record NC_056732.1, on the reverse strand, counting down.
AAGTCGCTCCCTTTTTCTCCTTCTGGAGATCGTAGGGAGTCGACTCATAAGAAGGTGAAATTGATTACTATTCCGACGCTGCCACCTGTGACCCTGTCAGCTCCAGGCTCGGCACTGCCCCAAATGATTCTGACTACAGCCATGTCTCTTTGATACAGGCACCGGAGTTCCCGGTGCAGACAACTACGGTTCCGACAGCTCTGTCGCATCCCTTAATGGCACCATCAATACAGGTTCAGTCCCCTTTCAACACCGTTGGTACAGTCACCTTTGGCTCCAAGTATGACTCTTCTGTGCTCCACGGCGCAGACATTTTCGGCACCATGTGCTTCGGTGCAGTCCTTCTCGACACTGTCCTTATTACCGGTGCAAACATTTTCCACTACGGCACCATACCCTTTGGGGCAGTCTTTTGCCTTTATGGTGCAGACACCTTCAACTACTACGGCGTTGACTTTTTCCACATCGTTTTCTTTGGTGCAGATATCCTTGGCTCCGGGCTCTGCACCTATTGAATTAGCAAGAACAAAATATTCTCCTTCACTGGATCCTTTTGCTAGCAGTCAGTATAGTCCTTTCTCCATGAGGTCAACTAAGAGTCTCTCTGAACAGGATGTGTTGCAGCTTGTTGACCAGTTGCTTGTGGCCAGGGGTCTCTCCCAACCGTCAAAGTCCAAGTTGCCTCATCCAGGTGAATGTATATCTCCTCAAACCCCAACGTCCACTTCTCCTTCGACTTCCACTCAAGTCTCAAAGCTTATTACTCCGACAGCAGATTCCTTTCCTTCGACTCCAATAGTGGATTTCACTTTGGAACCAGAATTGTCCTTGTGGCCCTCGGTGCACTGGGCATCGGGCTATTCTCAGGCCAGTGGCTGTGCCATTGGAGAGGACATTTCTGGCTCCATGCCAATTTTTTTTCTGCGGCACCCTCCAGGGATGCTCTTTCTCTCACGGTTCACGGTCCTCTTGAGACTCCTGGTCTGGGGGTGGGCTCGTCGGGGCGGTGTGTGACCCAGATTCCAAGGTTGTCATACTCTGTTCTGGGCTCCCATCCCTCCTTGGGTGGGCCAGCCTTCCAGGCCATGGAGAGGCCACTTTCCTCCACGGGCAAAGCTCACATGGTGGAGTCCTCTCCCTCCCTCTGTGCTGCAACTGTCACAAGCTTCAACTGCCAGACACCAGACACAAAAGCCTCAGGTTTCTCCTCCTCAGGAGACCCCCTCTTTTCAGTATTCCCCAGAACCTCTGATTGAGGAAGTACCTCGCAAAGCGTCATGCAAGAAGAAGCACATGGACTCTACTGAGGAGTCATTGACTGAACATACTGATTTTGATGATGGGGAAGGGTCCCCACGGTCACCCTCTGATGAGGTGTCCTTTGGTGACATCCTCGAGATTCTTAGACAGATGGGTGACTGGAAGCCCTCTAATCCTTCCTCTGAGGAATCTTTATTCCTGCAGGCTTTTTGTGCCCGGCCCCCCTACTTCCTGGGTCTCTCCACCTACCGATGAGCTCGTCCAGCTCATCGTCCGGTGAGCATTTAAGGCTCATGACACCATGGAAGCGATATAAGAGACCAGATAAAATAATGCCCCCAGCTGAGCACCCCCATTGGTCACGAGGTCTTCCAGCAGATGCTATGGTGGTGGCAGCTGCTACTAGGAAGGATTTGGCAGAAGAGAGCCAAATTGTCCATCCATCCAACAAGGAGTCCCGATCGATTGACAGATTAGGGAAGCGTGTGTTTGATTCATCGACCTTCACCGTCTTTTAATTATTTGGCACATTTTACCAGGCTTCAGCGAGATCTTATCAACCAACTCTCTGAAACCTTGGCAGGAGCTGTTTCTGATGAAGTCCATGATAATGTGGCTTCTGAGATAGCCACCCTAGAGTCTATTTCCAACTCTTCCATGCATCTTATTTTTCACGCAACGGAAAGGGTGGCTAGAGCAGCAGGCGCAGGTATAGTTGCCAGGTGACATGCCTGGATGCGCCTTTGCGGACTCCTTTAAGGCTGAATGCCCCTATGGAGGCCGTTTCTTTGTTTGGCCCTAAAGTCAAAGATACGCTGGCAAGGTGCGAACAACATGGCAAGACCCTGCCTGCCATTTGTGTCAGACACTCCACTCCTCAGTGATTTTGCTCCAGAAATTAGAGGAGCAGAAAGATATGGCACAAGAAATCACAGGGTTCTTTCTGGGATGCACGTGCCAGGTTCTCCCCTAGAGGCAGAGGGGGAAACTCCAATGGAAGACGCCCCTTTCGGGGAAGGGGAGGTCTGCGAATCCGGGTTTCCTGAGATTCTTTCTGTGGCCAACCCTATCAGCTCTCCTGAAGCGTTGCCCGACTGCTCACCTCTGGAAGTGGTCAGGGGTCATTTCTCCCTGTACCCCACTACCTGGCAAAACATAACAACCGACTCTTGGGTACAGTGGATAATATCCAGAGGCTATAACATCCCCTTCCATCTTTGCCCAGTCTTATCAAGAGTATTACCCGATGTTCCACCCAGTCAAAGGGAAGCAGCAGCACGCGAAATCCAAAAGCTGCTACAAAAAAAAGTCATCCAGATGATCCCCCTGACCAGATAGGATCCAGTTTTTACTCAAAGTTCTTTTTAGTGCCAAAAAAGACAGGAGACTGGAGATCAATTCTGGATCTCAGTACACTAAACAAATTTGTAAAAACAGAGAAATTACAGATGGTCACGGTTCAGTCTATCTTTCCTCTTCTGGAAGAAGACGATTGGATGTGCTCTGTAGATCTTCATGATGCGCACTACCGCATAAAAATGAAAAAATGCTCAAGAAGGTACCTCCGGTTCTGAATAGGAGCCAGTCACTACCAGTTTTGTGCCCTGCCCTTCGGTCTCTCTACAACCCCGAGAGTGTTCGCAAAATGCATGGCAGTGGTTATCGCTCACTTGCGACTTCAAGGATTCCAGGCGTTTCCATATCTAGCCAACTGGCTCCTCACCTCCCCTACCAAGCATCTACTGGAAGAAGCCCTGCAGTATACTCTCTTAACAGCTCGAAGCCTGGGAATCGCTATAAACTGGGAGAATTCCAACACAACCCCAACTCAGTCTTTGGAATTTATAGGGGTACTGTTGTACACGAGAAATTGCACAGCATCCCTTACAGAACACAGGCTTCAGAGAATAGAACAAGTTCAACTGCTGCTCTGTCACCACAAATCTCCCGCTCAGTCTATACTCCAGCTATTAGGGTCAATGGCAGCCTCGATTAGCATTGTTCCTCTAGCCAGATTCCACATGAGGCTCCTTCAATGGCTGCTTCTCACTCAGTGGTACCCTCTGCAACATCCTTTATCCTTTCAGATAAGTGTAACTGAGAGATGCAAGCAAGATTTACTCTGATGGACATCTCAAAATCCCCAGCAATGGTCTCGCCCTTTCAACCCCCATCAACCGATAGCCACAGTGACCACGGATGCCTCCCTGATGGGGTGGGGCTATGTCAGGGAAACTCGGTCCAAGGCACCTGGTCAGAGACAGAGGCCCTTTTGCATATCAATGTCCTGGAACTGAGGGCGATGCTTCTAGCGTTGCAAGCATTTCACTCCATCCTTCTGTCAGGGAATATTGCGATCCAACCAGACAACATGTCAGTGGTCTGGTACATCAACAAACAAGGAGGCACCAGATCTTACCTGTTATGCCAAGAGGCCTTGAGAATATGGCAATGGGCAATAGCTTACAACTGCTTTCTGTTTGCAATGCACATTACAGGGAGCTCCAACATGATAGTGGACAAATTGAGCAGGTGCATTCTACAACCTCACAAGTGGTCCCTCAATCCTCTGATAGCAACAAAAATCTTCCAACTGCTGGGGCCAGCCTTGCTGTGACCCATTTACCTCCCCAACCAACTACAAGTGCAGCAACTATTTTGCCCTGATCCCCCCCTCATGGACAGTCACCAAGGGACGCTGTAGTCCACCCTTGACCCTCGGGTCTTCTTTATGCTTATCCTCCTCTTCCCCTCATCTCCCAATTTCTGAAGAAAGCATGACAGTTGAAGAGCAAAGTGATCCTCATTGCTCCATAGTGGCCTCGACAAGTCTGGTTTCCCTTCCTCTGGCCTCACCTGCTAGATCAACCATGGATCCTCAATCCATCCCCAACATTGATCTCCCATCCGCAGGGTCTGATTCACCTCAATCTAACAACCCTGAAACTGGCAGCTTGGTGTCTCCACTTCCAATGATTGCCAGGCATGAAAACCTCTCGTCCCCTGTGCGCAAGATTCTTATTGCATCTCATAAATCGTCCACCAGACTAATCTATCTTAAATGGAAACAGTTTTCTCTATGGGCAGCAAATAAACAATTAGACCCATTGTCAGCCCTTGTCTCAGTGGTATTTGGATTACTTATTACATCTTTTCCACTCTGGGGTGTCTGCCTCTACTATCCATGTACATATAGCTGCCATCTCAAATTTTCATATTGGTTTTCAAGATTCTTCACTTATGTCACACAGACTCGGTAAGACTTTCTTGAAAGGGGTTATCCACCTAAAACCTCCCTTTAGAGAACCTGTACAACCTTGGGATTTGGCTTTGGTTCTGCACGCTCTAACAGCTCCCCCTTTTGAACCTGCGTCTTCATGTGATGTAAAATATCTCTCTTGGAAAACTTTGTTTTTAATTGCAGTCACATCGGCCAGGCGATTGTCAGAACTTCAGGCCTTATGCATCAAACCTCCCTATCTTATCTTCCATAAGGATAGGGTATCACTGAGAACTAATTCTACCTTTTTACCAAAAGTAGTGTCAGAGCAATCTATCAACCAATCTATTGACCTTCTGGTGTTCTTTCCTAACCATTCTAACAAGGGAGAGTATTGCCAGCACTCCTTGGATGTTCATAGGCAAATACGATTTTATCTGGACAGAACAAAATCTACCTGTAAATCGGACCATCTGTTTTTGGCTTTTTCTGGACCTAGACGGGGTCATCCTGTATCAAAAGTTACATTGGCTTCATGGTTTAGAAATTGTATTACCTTTATCTACAACAAAATCAATCTCACCTTGCCTCATAGAGTCAAAGCACATTCTACAAGATCTATGGCAACTTCAGCAGCTTTCCATGCTAAGGCTTCCCTCAGTGATATTTGCTCAGCTGCAACTTGGGCCAAACCTTATACCTTTATTTTTCATTACAAATTGGACTTGGCCTCCAGAGGTAGAGCTTCCTTTGGCTCCATGGTGCTCAGGAATGTTCTTCCATGAGGGCTGGCCGGGGATACAGGTAGCAGGAGACTCTGTCCCATCAGTATGGAATGAACGAAGATTAACAGCATCAGATAAAGAAGTTATGTCTTACCATAACATTCCATCTGTGTTGTTGATCTTTGTTCATTCATTACTTCCCGCCCTTCGTCCCCCATCTCGAGGTTCTTGTTTGATCTCATGTACCCCTTTTTGTAGGTCTGTTATGACCAGAGGTAGCCTCTACTTTTATCTATCAACTTGCAAACTTGATCTGAGGTAACAGGGAGCAGAGCATTCTGGGTAGGACCATTGCTCGAGAGTTTTTGGCTGACACGAGCTTGATATTGGCCGGCTCAGTTCCGAAGACGGAACCGATAACCCATCAGTAATGAATGAACGAAGATCAACAACACAGATGGAACGTTATGGTAAGACATAACTTATTTTTCGCATAATACATGGACTCCAGTGTGGTTGAAAATATATTATATCAAATTTCTAGACTTTAGTCTAGAGCTCTGCCTTTTTTAACCAAAAAAGAAATAACTGCTCGCAAGAGCATGGACTCACTAAAACACTTCATTATTATACTTCAAAAGTTAGTTATCTCCCTTGATCTTGATATAGCAATGGATATCCTTCAACCAATCCATAATAACCCAAACCTGAGAATTAATAACTCAATGATAAACCTCAATAACTACCCTTTATTAAAAGATATGAGAATTCGAGACCTTTACCCTTACCGTAACTATACTATACAAGAGCTAAGATCTCAACTCAACTTATCAAAATCATACACAGTTATCTTGAGACAAATTAAAGAAATATGCTCCCAACACCTTCAAAACGCTAAATTAACAGAGGCAGATATAAACATATGTGAAACAGTATGGAATATAATGCTAACCAGTGGGAAAATGATATCCAACACATATAAATTAATATCCGAGATTAAATTCCAGGACACCACACTCATCGCTAGCTACTGGCGAAAAAATAATGCATTAATAACTGAACAACAATTAAACCAAGCCTTAACCCTAACGCTTAAAGCAATACCTCTGAAAAAACTAACATACCCTCAACTCATGATTAACAATAATGCTTACCTTACTCCCGTAGGATTACTGAAATTCAGCTCATCTAAATCACCTTACTGTCCATATTGTGAATCACAGGAAGCAGATCTAATCCATATGTTTTGGAGTTGTAAATGCGTATTTAAACTATGGAACTCACTAAAAATCCAACTACAAAAGCAAGGTTATGAAAAAACAACACTTGGGAATTCACACTCCTTCCCATCTTACCTTCAGATATACCTAAAAACAAAGCAAACATTTATATCACATTATTTCTATTAATAAAACTATACATTGCTTCCAAATGGGGGGACAGACTCAACATAAACTGGAATTATTTCAAAAAAATGGCAATTAGGCATCTACTGGCCCACAAATGGGTAATTGACACAAAGAGTGATACACTGAAGAAACTAGAAAGATGGGAACAGACCCTTACCTTACTACTAGCATAACCCACCCTCTTTATCACAAGGACTTTGGTCTTTACACGCATAGTTACATTTCTAATACACAAGTGACATTGTGAAAATAAGAAATATCCACATTATTGTAAGCTTACTGATTCACCTTGAAAATAAAGTATATGGCACCTTTATATAGTAAATAAGTTGGGTGTTTATGTATGAATCAGTTATGTGTACCTGCAATTCTTTACCCAATGTACCTTATCATTGATTTACTGTTTTATTTTGTCTGTATTCTTATGACTTGAAAAAATAAATAATTTTGGGGGGAAAAAAAATAAAAAGTGGATATTACAGATCCTTTTGCATCAGAAGGTGCATTTTTCTGAAGAAAAAAAGTTTATTTTATTTTGTTAATCTGTTAACCGAGTATTGCCACTGATTTCAACAAGAGCTCTCTCTTTGTACATGACACCCAGATGCATGGATGAGTTGCAACTTACTCACGGCCTTCAGAGCTTTGCGTTATATATGTGAGACTGATAAATTCGAATGCAGTTTTCCAGTTTTGTAGTCTAAACATGAGCCACAAACAACACGACTTAAGATTTATGCAAGAAAATTGCTCACCTCAAAGGAAAATAAAGAAAAGATAGGTAGAGAATATCAGCAAGACAAAGCTGGAAGCTACTAATTTAAGCTGGCTGTGTAGTCAAGCATAAACTAAGTAATAAACAGATGTGAGTCATCACATGCTGCACGCTTAAGCTCCAGCTACAACAGGACTCAAAATAAGATGATAGGATATTAGCAGAAAGATGCAATTTACAGGCTAAAATGTAATAGTAACCTTTCACTGAGCAAATTGAAAATTAACCTTTGGTGTAATAAATCATTTGCAGCTGATATGGCCTGCTGAGTGGAAGACTTTGTAGAAAAGTACACTATTTAAGGATGACATTGATCATTGTTTCTCCAAGCAGGTTTGAGATTTAAGTTTTTGATGCCAACTCACTGGTAATACAGTTGCATTTTAAAGTTAGCAATTCAGCCATATGCACAAAGAGCAATTTTCCAGGTATAAACACAGTAAACTGCCTTTCTAAGCAGGGCATTAGAGTTATTGTTAAGTCTTGTTGCCATTTGTTAAAGTTAAAAGAAGCTGCTGCCATCATCCAAAGTGCTTCAGTCCCATGTACTGCACATTGTGTCACGTGTCTAGCAGCCGAGATGAACATGTCCAGTGTCCTTTCAGTGTATGGTATTAACCCTGTTCCCTGAATTCTTAGCATGACAGAATAATTTTCAGGTTATCTTAGAAGCATTTTTTCCTTGTAAATGAGATAAAAGAACTGGAGGTAGGATCCTTAGAAAATGGAAGCATCAAATTACATAATATGTGTGGAATTTGTGCGGACAATACTTGCAGACTAAAGTTTAGAAGGAGTGAAGTTTAATGTAGACAAGACTTAAGCAATTTATTTAGTGGAGTGAATGAAAATTGTTAAAAAGAAATGTGTGCATACTACATATAAACAGTGGAAATTTTGTTGTGGTTTGTTTTGTTTTCTGTTGCTGTTTGTGTATTTATGTCGCCTTTTAAAAATGTTATGTTTAAAAAAAGAATGCACAAAGAGACAATTTTTGTACAGACATTATCGTAATAATGTAGAAATGGGGGTATCATTAATTTCTTAGCAAGGGTTAATTTGGAAATTTAATTGACAAATGTTCATCATCAAGGTATTTTTTTTTTTGGTGGGAGGTGGTACTTTTCCCCTAACTGCCTTTTGATTATCAGACCCTCTCTCAGCTAAGTGAATCATTTGTTCTCCATATATCGGGGCAAGAACTGACTAAGAGGGAGTTACCAGTCAGTGGGCCATTTCTTTTTTTCTGAACATGGCCCTAACCCTGCAGTACATCTCAGTAACATTCCTAGGGTTTGTACTGCAGTGTGCATCAGGAAGGGCATGCCATTCATTTCAGTGAATGATGTAACCCCTCAAGAGAGCATTGCACCCATTGGAGTCGGTACTTCCTTGGTGCCTTTGGTCTCCACCAGGGATTCACCCAAATGATAATGTGCCCCAGGTAAGCATTCCCTGATGCAGAAACTGTAGCACATATGGATGCTAGTCAGATGTACACAACCAGATGCCTGCCTTTAGATTTTCTGCGGTGTGATAATTATTTTAGCTCACAAAGGAGCACTCTGAATCTGTGGCTGGTATTGAGGCGTCTGGCTAAAACAGAAGGGGCATCATTTACCGATATTTATTTATTTATTTATTTATTGGTCCCTACTGTCAGCAGTTATTTAGTTATGCATATATGGTTTGTCTGCTCTTCATAGAATTTTTTTGTTTTTGTCAATTGATAATTAGAAACTTTTTAGTGCTGTTGTTTTTCAAAATAATTGTCCAGGTCCTGCAAAACAAAAAGAAAAAGCTTAATGTCAAAAAAATGCTTAATACTGTTTTGCAGTGTAGTCAATACCAGTACTTTGAAATGCAAGTTTTTGAAGATGGGGATCTTTTTGTGGTGATTAATCACTTGTCCAGTAAAGAATATGAGATTAGTTATAGTAAGTCTGTCAAGCAAAGCACCTACCCTCATTCCATTTATGAATAAAGATGTGCTTAATAGCAAGTGTCACAAAGTGATAGAAAAGTAGTTGATATCTTAAAAGCGTTTCCATTTAGAACAACATCCATTCAACTACTCTGGTTCCAAAAGGTTTTTGTGAGTTAGGAGAGGGAGGATTTACACCTCTGGAAAAAAAAAAGAATAATTCTTACAGACAAACTTGCAGGTTGAAAAGTTCACAATCTTCCAAGCCTTTAGATTTAAAGTCTAAAAGCTCCTGGTTGGGTTCTTGCACCCTTTTGAGAAAGTTAAAATATGTAAAACTGTGGAGCATGCATCCGATGACAAACTCAGTTTTCCAACCTTAATTGTTGTAGAGCCCACCACCTCTGTTGATGAAGTATGTCCAGCTAATGCTGAGACAGCATTTTCCTCTGCCTCAGTGATACCTTCCTCACTTCCCATTAGAAGGTCTCTAGCTTTGCCTCTGATTTATTACAAAAATCCTGATTGTGATCATTAAGCATGGTGATACAAGGAGGCACACACCTTTTCCTCATGTCCAGTACTTCAGGCATCAGATTAGCTGATACATGCTCACTATATATCATTTTTCTTGGAGACAAACACACAACAGTCTTCAGTGCAGGTGCTGGTTCAGTTGACAGATCTCATAAGGCCACGCCAGCTAGCATCTGCTTTGACACTAACCAACAGGGCATCAGCGTACCCAGTATCAGTTTTACTATTATTATTTATGCTGCTATATTTTTAACCAGAAAAGTCTTTATTAAATTGTCACATCATATAGGCAGTCATACATTTATAAAAATGAAAACAAACCATATTGACAATTCCACTTGCAAGCATTTTACATCACAAACTATATTGACATAACTCTAGTTGCAAACATTTTGCATCACTTAAAATCTACCCAGTTATTGTCATTCAGACATTGCATAACTCATTCAAGTCCTGCCTTCATATAAACCTCATTACCCCCCCCCCTGTATTTATTGCTTCCACAATTCCCGTTTTTACTGTGTAATTTGATCCTGCCCTTTTCTAAAGAAACCAATTCTAGTTGTTTTATCTCTGTTACTATAGTCACCACTTCTTGAAAAGTTGGTTTACATTTTGATTTCCATTTTCTAGTAACTGCTTTTTTGGCAGCCACCATAATTAGACTCAGCAAGGCCTTACTATTTCTAGGCAATTCCGATTCTGTATCATAGTTCAGAAAAATCATTTCTGTAGTTGCATCAATTTACTCACTTAGCACCTCTGACAAAGTAGTCTGCAGGGAATCCTTAAAATCTGCCAGCTCATCACACTCCCAGAAAATGTGTTCCCATATACCTATTTATTTCCTATCACACCTCCAACATTTGCTGTCTACCTGAGGAAAAATTCTCTGGAGTCTACTTTGGGTATAAACATATCTATGTAAACATTTCCAGGCAAAAATCTTCTCAATTTTTTTGTATGTTTGGGAGACATACATATATCTCCCCATTGTTTCTTTGTGAATTGCTTATCCTGTCTCTCTTCCCAAATCCTTTCTAACCATCTCTGATTGATTTTTTAAAGCTAGCATGCAATCTTTTATATGCTCTACTAATTATTCCTTTTTTAATGGCAGCTGCTGTTCTATATTCTACTAAAAACTCTACCAGTGCTGGTCTTTCATTTAGGACACTCTTACTTCTTTCTCTTTGCCTATACTCTGTATCAATCCTTGATAAGGAAGGCAGTCTTTAGCCTGCAGTCCAAATACATTCTGTGTGTCTTCTCATTCAGTTACCTTTCTCTCTCTAGCTATTTGCTCCCAATACCTTGTTTCCTTTGCCAGTTTTCTCCAATAAATTCTACCCCACCCTTTCCTATTGTGTGCATTCCCAATTGCAGTCATCCCTATTGGCAGAATCTAATTTCTGCATTCCCAGGTTGGCTTAGTTCTTAGAATACTTTGTGCTACTTTATGAAGATAATATTCTACATGATTAATGTTATTCTCCTTAAAGGTCTGCATCCAAAATCCCAGTCCTTCCTTGTTTCTTGAGCTTCATCATCATCCTTTTCCACTTTGAATTATAGTTTTCTGCTTGTGCTATGTGTAGGAGCCTTAACTGTGTTGCTCTGAAATACCCCTTCAAATCAGATAATCCCAGTCCACCTTGTTCTGTTGAAAAAATCTGCTTATCCCACTTGACTCTTGCTGTCTTCCCCTCCCAGATAAAATCCTTCAGGTCTTTATTAATTGATAAAAATATGCCTGACTAAAACTGTTTTAACTGCTTGTATCTTACTGTCCATATCAGTATGAAAGAGGTTCCATTTTCTCAGTTTTTGTATTATCTTTTGTAGTCTCTTTCCACATATCCTTGGCTGCCACCCCAGAATAATTTGTATTCCATACTCCTAAATACTTCATTTTATCATGTCCCCATAAATATGGATATTGTTGAACCATCTCATGTGTGGGTACATAATTTACCGCTATTGACTTTGTTTTAGCATCATTAATTTTATATCCTAGGAGATTTGAAACTGCCTCAAAATGTTTCACAACACTGTAATGTCCTTTTCTGGTTTTGTCAGGTATGAAATAATATCATCTGCAAATAGAGACAGTTTTTCTTGATCGGTTCCTATTAGAACAACAAAAACACATTCTGTTTTCAAGAGATAGGTAGGAAAGCACCAGTGTCTCAATTTTTTATTTCATTACCCTGTGTTTTTATTTTACTTATTATTGGCACATGATCTGAAACAGTTATTGGGTGCATATCAAGACCTTCAATTAAATGCATGTGTGCCTATTAAATGTAAACTCTGTCGAGCTTAGCTCCGTTTTTGTATTTTGGGGAATAATATGTAAATTTACTCCAAACTCTTAGTACTGAATTCACATCGTCCATGCCAAATATTTTCATAAATTTCTTCAAAAGTCTATCCTCCTTTGTTATACTTTCACTCTTCACTTCTGCAAATCAAATTCCAGTCCCCAACTGTAAGTAATATTCCCTGCTGAAAGTTGATTATTTCTCCCAGAATTTTCTTGAGCTCCATTATAGCAGTTCTAGGTGGAATATAAATACATGCAAGTGTAACCCCCTCCCTTGCCAGTAGCCCCTTAGTACTACAAATCTGCAATTATTATCTTTTTTATCCTCTTCTGTCACTGTTGGAGCTTTTCTTGGAATTAGTACAAGTGCTCTTATTTTCCTTTGTCCCAGGTATTGCACTGAATAACCATCCTGAAAACCTTTCTTTATAAATTCCCATGTTGAATTCTTTTCAATTGTGCCTCCTGTAGCATAGCTGTTTGCACTCTATGTTTTAATATAATTCACTACTCTTTCTTTTTTGTATTTATCTCTGAGACCATTGGCATTTAAAGACATTACAGATGACATCATTTTATTAAAAAAGTTATTATTCCCACCTTTTATGTATAACAGCTGTTTTGTTAAATGTCTAGTTCCAGCTTTTGTGTTACATGCATACACTGTTTGGCAGGTTTAACTTTTATACATTTGTTTCTTGTCATATCCATTAGAGTACAAGTCACATCTTTCAAAACTTATTGTTTGTTTTATTGAAAGCCCTCAAAAATACACCCCAATACCCCCAAAAACCTATTCGCTTAGTAGTAACACATAAAACTGTGTACATCTTCAAATATTGAAATTTTACACTCCTAATAGGAACAAATGTTCCAAACTACAGCCCAACTGATAGACTTGAGTTAACATAAAAGAAAGGTTATTTATGCTAAGATGCATGGTGCAGTCTGTGCTTCTATTAAGTGCTTTCTGGTTCCATGTTATTTTTATAGCTCTCCCAGCTGGGAAAACACCTGAATGCCTTCAGAGAGCATTATCTCCTAGCCAATTTCTTTTTATCAGATTTTCTCCATGGAGACATGGGGACCAGATACAGAATTGCTACTAAGTGTACATTTATTTTCTGGAAAATCATCCTATAATATTCAATATTATTTTTCATTGACTTGCTTTCTCTTAAAGCTTACAAGATCAAGCCAAGGGCCCCAATTCAGTCACACTCTCCATGCAACAATGAAAAAAAGCATATTCATTTTTCTTTTTTCATGCTCTTTAAATCAGACTTTTCTTTTTTTTTAAATAGCAGTGCCTACATTTCTTAAAACTGAACAAGGAGAAAGAGAGAAGAAGGAAGAGAGAAGAAAAAAAAACAGGAGCATTACAGTAGTATTCCCATTACACTTAAAGTAACTTAGAAAACTTTGTTTTGTAGCTTGCAAAGAAAATCATGCACTATAAAAATTACTATTAAGAAAGGAAACTATTTTACTTACAGTTGACTTTCTCCCTCCTCTTCCCCTCTTCTAAGTATTTTTCTGAACATTAATGACATGAAGTAGGGAATATGTTTTAAAGTCTCCCACAAGTCCAGCAAAGTTAAAAAAAGTCCAGTATATTCCAAATATTCTTGTTTCATCATATTTCACAAATATAATTATTGATTTGTAATCCCACGTGTTAATTTCCAAGTTACTGGTTTTATTCCTGTTCATTTCCATCTCCCATATCCTGTCTCTGCTTCATTTCCAGTGTACTTCAATTTTTCTAGTCATCTCTCGTGCTTCCTTCCTTTTCTGCAGCATTTTCTGGTGAAACATTGGAAAAGGTTTCACTGGCACAGTTTGTCTGTGGTCTTTATTACCAGAAGAACAAGAAGCAGACTTTCCTTCTGTTTCACAGCACATTTGTTTTTGGAGAAACTTTTGTATTTCCTCCTTAGCATGCACTTCATCAAAAAATGATTTTACCCCTCCAGGGAAAAATATTTTGAAGATAGCTGGGCACAGCAGTTTGAATTTCATGCCTGCTTCTCAATATTCCCTGAATAGTGTAATAAAGTTACTCCTCTTCTGCCTGGTGCACAATGACTAATCATTCTTCACAAACACTCTGCTGTCTCCAACTTTTACTGCTTTGTCCTTCTGCCACAGTTTTGTCAGAATCAACTTTTTCTACTGGTAGGATTGCATCTTTACTATTAAACATCTAGATTGCTTTCTCATAGGCAGGCTTGAAGCATACACACAATGTGCCCTTTTAGCTACTAACTCCTGCTATGGAATACCAGTCCAGTTGCTTATTTGTGCTTTCATAAAATTAATACAGTCTGTTCCTTCCAGCTTCTCTGGTACAGCTGAAAATCTCAGGTTTTCCCTACATGCTCTGTCCTCTAATTCTTTTATTATTGAAACTTATCTTCCTAAGCAGTCTCATATTCAGCCAGCCTTTTCTTCATTTCCTCCTCTGATTTTTGCATTTTTATTACCTCATCTGAATATATGTTTAAAGCTTCTTCCATTTTTCCTTTTGTTGATATACTCCATCAGTTTTATTTATTTTAACCAGGTCTGTCTGCAGCTATTGTATACTTTCCTGTAGGTTACTGGAACAGCTGCAGAACCTTTCCCAGTCAGTGTTTTTCCTAACCATTTGTAGCTGTGTTTCTTTCACATTCTCTCTGTTTCTTTTTCCCTGGCATCCAGGTAGTGCACTTACTAGCCAGTTACTAACATTTACCCAGAAGTACAAAAGTCTCTGCTGAGTTTCTGTTTTCACACTGGTATAGCTAGAATGACACAGTTACTCAATGTGCAGCCATCTTGGAAGTCCCATTATTTATTGTAGTATTTGTAGTTTCCATTCTCACTTTTCAAACTTTGCCTTAAAGAAGATATCAAAGGTACAATCCTCACCTCCCCATGCACTTGTTCAACAGATGTGTGCCATACCCTCTTTTTTTTTTACTTATGTTCCAGTATCTTTCTTACCACTTTGTTTCCTTAGATTTTGGATCAAATTTAAAAATTTCTTCATACCTTGGTACTCCTGTGGTATAGCCAGTTTCCTCCATCTTCCTCCACCTGTCTTTCCCTTTAAGCTTACCCGTCAGTCTCCCTGAGCCAACAGGAGCAGTCTGACAGGAGACCTCCTGTTTTCACTGAGTCTGGATCTCAAGCGCCAAAGACTTCCAGAAAGTATACTTCCAGAACCAGATGTTTCGATACACTTTAGATCCTTTCATTAAGGAGATGCATGAGATGCACCACTACATCAGGGGCCATGTCTTTCTTGCCAGGTTAGCTTAGGCCATTTGTGACACTTGATGGCTTCCAGTACTTGCTCAAAGCCGATCTTTTTACATTTTGTGTATGAGGCTTAGCTGTTTCTCATTATTCATTTGTTGATATATCTTCATATATATTTGTTTTATGTTTTACAATAGTGCATAGATACTTGGACTTAAATTTAACAATCCATTCTATACAGATTATCCAAAACAGCTTATACCCAGGATTTTGTCTAGGATATGACCTCCTTTGCTTGGGGGTATCTTGGCATTATAGTCCCAATAGCATGGAAGCTCCATCAAATCATCTGATATTCCCACCCCAGAGTATTCAGATGGTGTCAGCACTCTTAAGCTTGACATTACCTGTCTCAGCAGCCACCTTTAGGAAGACTCCAACTTTTCAGACCCTACCAGCCTACCTTTCTATGATAGTTCATGGCTGTGGGCCACTTCTGAAGCATGTGCTTGCTTGCATTCTCTACACTGTCACTGGACTACCTAACACACACATTGTATTTCAGCACAGCTTATTGGATAAAGTACAGTATTCTATTTCAAAATGCCCTCCTGAAGGCTCCTTGAAAGTTATCAAGACTTTGTCATTCCCAGCAAGTACTGTGAACAGACTGATGGTCTGTGTTCCATACAGTGCTTTGAATGGAGCTGTAACAGAGTTGTGATCTGGCAGCAATTTGCTGTCTCTTTTGGCTGTGCCTAATGATATTTGCTAAACACACAAAATTAACCATTTTAGACACTGTTCAAGGGTCTCTTGTTGTTTGGTCCTGAAACTGATGATCATTTAAAAGGAATGAAAGTAAACGGACAAATCAAGACTTGTCAAGATTATTAATCCCCTAGTGCAAACTTCTCAACCTTTAACTGAAGGAATCTGGGCAAAGCCAAAAATAATGGAGAAACAAAGGCCCAGATTTAGGGACAGATTTTAAATATTGCTGTTATAGATTTAAACAGTTTTTATAATAATAGGTTTTGCATTAGCTTGTATTTTCTGATGGAGTGGGAAACTCAAACGTATGTCATTATTTCGAGATTTCAGTCCTCAGTGATTTGCCACTCAACCACAAATTGTACGAGGAGCAGACCAAAAACTATGAGACAAAAAATGGATGTTCTGTGAAAATCTGGACATTTGAGAGGTATGCCCTAGAGCAATCTTACTCATTTACTTTAGGATGAGGGATGGATTATGAAAACTGGAATTGCCATAGGAGTTTTATGTATATTTTCTCAATTAATCCCAGGTGGTTGTAAGTGCTTTAAGAACAAAGTCAGTAAAGAAGTTGTGGATGTCAGGTTAGTACAATTTCATTCATAAAGATTGATAGTAGTAAGGCAGGATTTTCATCACTAATGAAACACATAAGGCTGTATAAATGAAACTGCAGAATGAACCATGCTTATGTACAACTTTATTATTTCCATAATTGAATTACAAACTTTTTTTCAGTCAACAATATGAAGATCTGGTGTCTGTGTGTGACAAAAACTCCTGAAGTAGCATAATTTCTAAGTGTGCATCTTTCACCATACAGAAACTATTAACATGACTCAAAGAAGTACACTTAGAAATTAGTTGTGAATGCCCAGTTAAAATGATTCAGCAATCCTCAACTGAATAGCCCTATCCTAGAAAAAATCCAGCACTTTCTGAGAGTAGTTCTTCTACTTTTGTTGGAGTCACTTTCCTGACCAAAGAGCCCTTGGACTGATGGCAGTAGCCATTTTAGTGGTACTTTATACTGAATGTATGAGAAGTCTCGATTTGGCTTGTTGAATTTAACTCGTCATTGGCTTGCTGAATTTAACTAATCATAATATTTTATGTTATTGTTCCTGTTTAATTTGTGTTTTTAGTTATTTCTTTGTTACAGCTGTTTTGTATAAAGCACCTAAATGGACTTTAATGCAGTGGTCTCAGGAGCAGCAGCTTCTGGATTCTGCAGTAATATTGACAAAAGGCTGCAAGGCTTATGTGGTATAGTTGACTTCCATTCCTTGTGTATACTCCAGAAACTGAGATGGCCACACAGCAAATGCATATCTCATTGAGATTGAGTGGTAGAAAGAATGACCAAAAATCTGAATAGGAGCCTCATTTGCAAATCAGTATCATGGAGAGATGAAGGTGTTAATCTTTTCTCTTCTAACCTTCTAATAATTTATTCCTGAAGATTATAACTCTATCCAGTCAGCTTTGCTATTTGGTGTATCAGCAAGCAAAGGAGGGACTTTTCTTATGCAAAAAAAGTGATGAAAGTATGAGAATGGGCTTTCAAGAACATTTTTTTCCTTTCAGTGTTTCATATTCTGGGAATCAAGTGGATAGATGGAGATGTTGTGTACTCATTCCCCAGTAGTGGTTATTGAGTGTATCCATACCCAAAAAAAGATTTCAGTAGTTAGGAAACATTCAATGTGAAGTTGTTAAATCTCACCATTTATTCTCACTGATGGGTTCCGACACGGCTGATAGCAAAGCTCAAGGTTTGCCAGTAGCTCGAGACCAAGCCCCTTATCCCATGATGCACTGCTGGAATTACCCCAGATCTAGTTTGTCACGGCACAGATCTCGGTGTTCCAGATAGCTCGGACCAATATTAATAGATAAGATTCATCTATTTGCAAGTTTAAAAACTTTTTTTCTTGACTTTCTTGATAAGATAGCACATATATATATATATATATATATATATATATATATATATATATATAAAATCTATATAGTTTTAGACTTAGATTTAGTTTTAGATAAGTGCCCTGTGTTGGTTTGTTTTTTTCTATAGTGTTGGCCTAATAGTTGGCCTTGTATTTAACCACATTCTTAGGAGTACTTTGATAGATAATTTCTTGAGTGTGTTGTTTCAGTTGTTTAAAATTGTTTAAATTGACAATAGAGTTGTCTGATGAGAAAGAGAAGCCACATCCTAAATCTGGCTTCAAAAAATGTCTGGATTGTGGACAAACAATGTCAGTCACTGACGGGCATGTTCAGTGTGTTTATTGTCTGGGGGCTTTACACCTCCAAGACTCTTGTAGTATCTGTCACTCCTTCTCTTCCAGGGTACTTTTAGAGAGAAGGAGGAAATTAGTGGATAGGGGTTTACTTCAGCACCCTTTCTCCGAAGCACTGGATGACCAGGATGGTGCTAGTAGATCCTCAAAGTCATCAGGTGACTCGAAAGCATTGAAAAAGGCTAAAAAAATGGAGGGTGTAGGGTCTTCGGTTCCACTGTCTTCGGAACCATGTGTCCCTTCTGTTCGGAGCCAGTTCACAGCTTTGGAGCCGGTTTCTGAGATACCCTCATCTCCTCTGCTCCAATCAGTACCCTTGGTGCACTCCTCAAAGTCTTCTGTCAGCCTCTTAGATCTGGATATGGACCGGTTGGTGCAGAAGCTTTTACTGGCACCAGGTCTTGCCAAATTGTTGTCGGCTCCGACGCCTTCGTCAGAGCTGAAGACCATTAATCCGGACTTGACTACTCCTCCTCCAAGCCGTACTGGACTTTCAGAGCCGAAGGAGCCTGACCTGATGGTTGTCGAGCCTGTTGAGTCGAGACCTGCTCCGGTGTTATCTGTTCCATCTACTTGGATGTCCTTGGTGTGGACCGGGGACTCTAGGAGCCGACACTCTCCTGTCGGGTCCAGGGAGGATAGTCGTAACGATTTGTCGGTGCCGACTCTTCATCTCGGGGCTTCGGCTCGGATGAGCTTGACTCCTACCTCGGGCTCAGAGCCCATGACCTCGGTGCGGGAGGATCGGACGGTCCCTTCAGATCTGTCTACCCCTTCTCATCGGAGCCATGGTGCGTTCAATGCCATGAGGAGAGTCCGGTCTCCAAAGACATCATCAGCATCAGGTCTGGCTTCCTCCTCCCCTCAAGCGTCTGTGTCCGCTCCTTCTTCTACCAGTCCACCCAAGCGTAGAAACCCTGAACCTCATGTAGCCCCACAGAGCGCCCCCTGCTCTTCTGAGACCTCCCCAGATCCCCCCACTGAGGAGGTACCCAGGAAGAGACTGTGCAAGAGGAGGCACTTGGAGTCCCCACAGGAGTCCTTGACATCTGACACTGACTTGGATGAGTCAGAAGGGTCCCCTCGATGCCCCTCTGAGGATATCTCCTTTGCGGAGATATTAGAGATCCTTAATCAGAGGGGCAGTTGGCAGTCCAAAAGCCCTACTGAAGACGAGTCAGTGCTCTTGAAGGCTTTTGGGTCTCAACCTTCCACTTCTTGGGTGTCTCCGCCTTATGATGAGCTCATGGAGCTGATCTCTCATAAGGTGTGGGAGTCTCCGGAGGCCATGGAACCTGTCCCTCCGAAGCCAAATAAGTTCATCTCTGCCCCAGTGGACAAAGCCTTTTTGACTAAAGGAGTGCCTGTTGATGCCATGGTGGTGGCTGCAGCCACCAAAAAGGAAACATCTGAGACATCCTCATCTATCCATCCTCCTAACATTTTCTAGGATCATGGATAGATGTGGGAAACACATGTTTAGTTCAGTGACCTTTTCCCTTCGATCACTGAACTATTTAACCCATTTTACAAGACTACAAAGAGATCTCCTGAAAGAGCTAGGAGATACTCTCCAGGGTACGGTAGCTGCAGGGGTTGCCGACAAAGTTAACACACAGCTCGCTACTCTAAACTCGATTATGAACTCGTCCATTCGTCTCATATCTTACGCAACTGATGATTCGAGTAGAGCCGCTAGTTCAGGCATTGCTCTGTGTAGACAAGCCTGGATTCAGCTCTGTTCCTTTGCAGAGCCTTTCAAGTCTTCCTTTATCAACACCCCATTTGATGGCTCATCCCTGTTTCGGCCCCAGGTAAAGGAAACTCTAACCAGGTGTGCACAGGAATATATTATACGCTGAAAAAATACTTATAGTAGAATACCCCAGAACGCAACACAGGCAGGCTGTAGTTGGTGTAACAATCTTCTTTTATTGCATTCTGGTACCTCGGCCTTCGCCTTCTCAAGGAATACATTCATCCTACATACCACCACACCTTTTATATCCTTAACCAAGTCAAATTGACATAATTGATTACAATCAAACAATTGAACAATTAAACAACCATTGAGTGAACCTGCCCTTGTGATCTACAAAATTTTACTAAGTACATTGTTAAATACATTGTTTTTATATATTATTTTGATTTTTAACTTCAAAAAATTGGTAATAAACATTGAATATAAAAATGCATTATATAATTTAACACCTATATTATAAATAACTTTTCCTTAATTGCTTATAATGTAAAGATTCATATTTCAATGTTCATGCCATTTGGAAAGTAAGTTTTATAATTCAAAATAAATCTGGATTCCATTTCCAATAATCGATTATGAAATCCTGCATCACCCTCTAAATTTTTGGGTTTTCCTAACACACAATAAATGAATCCTTCAGGAGTCCCCCTATGAAAGTCCAAAAAATGTTTAGCCACAGGACTCTCCAATCTTCTATGCTTGATGTCGCCCAAATGTTCCATGATTCTGAGTTTCACTTTTCTAGTAGTTTGACCGATATACCATTTTTGTTTGCCACAACCACAACCTATAATGTACACTACCCCTACTGAATTACAATCATAATATTCTAAGGCTTTATAATTCACATTGTTAATCTTAGTACCATCTAAATTCCTAACTTTACTGCAAACTTTACACTTGCCACATCTATGTGTTCCTATTTTTTCTGTTCTTGAGTTTTTTCCCGAACTGTGCCTTGTGCTCAAAATCTCTTTTAAATTGGGATATCTGCCATACGAAAAGATAATTTTACTTGGGAAAAGATTCCCCACTCTATCGTCCCCCAAAACTATTGGCCACAAATTTAAAACTGTTTCCCTTAAGATCACGGAAAACTGGGAAAACTTGGTGACAAAAAATATCTTGTCTTTTTTATCAAATTCTGATTCACTGCTTTCTGACCAATTTCCTTGAAAAACATGTGGCCTTGAATGCTTGTTTCTATCCGTGTTTCTCTCTGAGCATTCAGGGGTTATCAGACCCAATTCCTTCCCCACTTTTACCCTAGCTGATTTAATGGTAGCCGCGGAATAACCTCTCACAATGAGTTTCCTTTCAATTTTGTCAAATTCATCTCCCACTTTGGTCAGCTCGGAAATATTTGCACCAATACGTTTGAATTCCCCCAAAGGTAAAGAGTTTAATAAAGATCCGCTGTGCATGCTAGAAGCATGCAAAAAATTATCAGCGGCTGTCTCTTTATGAAAAGGTTTGAATTGAATCCTATTGTTGGACCCTACATAGAATTCAATGTCCAAATATTGTATACTCTTACCCCCTTTGGTATATGTGAAATCCAAACCACATGGATTGTTCTTAATTTCCAAAATAAATCTGTCAAATTCCATGGGATCACCTCTACACAAAAAAAGAAGATCATCTATGTATCTTTTATACTTGACTACCTTCGTCCTGAAGAAGTTGTTTGTATAAATGAAGGAATTTTCAAAATGGGCCATAAAAAGGACCGCATATGAGGGTGCATAAGGTGCCCCCATAGCTGTCCCTTCTTTTTGCAGGAAAAACTCTCCCTCAAACTCAAAACAATTATGAGTTAAACAAAATTCCAAAAGCTGTATAATGTAATTTGTTCTTGGTCCTTCCCCCAACATCTTTTCTATAGATTCCAAACCCCAATATTTATTAATACTTGTGTATAATGATTTTACGTCCACACTGGCCCAGTAAAAATCCTGTTCCCAGATGATGTTTCTCATGTCTTCACTTACTTCTCTCGTGTTTTTAACATGGGCTTGTACCTTCTGTAAATATCGTTTTAACACTGAGTCCAAAAAAATTCCTACGTTCTGCAAATATGAGCCCTTGCCTGAAACTATGGGGTGACCTGGTGGATTTCTTAAGTCCTTGTGGATTTTAGGAATGATAAAAAACCTTGCATTCCTTGGGTTCTCTATATACATCCTTTTTACATCTCTGGATGTAAAAAATCCTAACCGTTCACCTCTTTCTAAGACCTCTAATAGTGCAGAATTAAAAACTTTTGACTTATTAGAGACCAACCTAGTATAAGTTTTATCATCATTTAAGAGCTCCAATGCCGCCATATTGTACCTATCTCTGGGTAAGATGACCCAATTACCCCCTTTATCTGCTTGAGTGAAAACATGATGTTTGTTACAGTCTTTCAAAACTGATAAAGCAGTCCATTCACTCTTACTCAAATTATACAATTTTTTGCTTTTTACAAACTTATCATGTTCATACTCTAGCTGCTTACATAAAGTTTTTTCAAAAACCTGTATAGCTACATTACTTCTAGGCGGATTAAATTTGCTTTCATAGGGCATTCTTGGCACATCAAATTTACCATAACCCGTATCAAACCCATCATCCATCACATTTAATACATTTTCATCATCAGTGGAAATATCTACTAAATCATTCTGATGTAAAGAAATGTCCATTAAAGAACTGTCCAAAATAGAGTCTGTTATGTCATTTAGTTCTCTAGTTTCCGTTTCCCTTTCCATTCTGCTTTCTGCGAAAAATATTCTTAAATACAATTTTCTGCAAAACTGTTTTACATCCATTAGAATGTCTGATAAAGAAGGGAAGCGTGTCGGAACAAATTTAGGCCCTTTATATAGCACATTTCTACTTTCATCGGTGATATCACAATCAGAAAAATTCAAAATGCGACAAGACTCACCTTCCATAGATTGTACCTGTGTATCACTAACAGTCTCAGTGGTATGTGGCAACGAAACCTCCTCATGTGCGACATCCCTAGCATTAGAAAAACTGGAGATACTGGAAACGCTATGCCCTATGAAACAAGCATTATCTTTTCCTGCTTTTGTTCTGAAAACGGCGCCCCCTTCCTTTATTCTGCGCTGAATTTTGTCCAGAATTGTCTGCAGTTTCACTAGCCCTTATATCCATATCTTGTTCCAAATTCAAATCTTCGAACGAAACGCTCTTCCTTCCTGTAAACTCCGTGTCGACTGAAGATACCGTAGTATCCCCAACTGAACCACCTCTAACAGATCCTCTGACGTCACGCCTGGCTCCTCGCTTTCTTTTAAAGCTATACTGCCATGAAAACAACTTGCCAGATTCGTGGTCTTTAATGTCACGGATAAGTTTCTTTTTCTTTCATGTAATCACCTCCGACTCGACTTTGGATACTCTAGCTTTGATGTCAACCATGTTCCCCTCAAAGACAACACTGGAACTTTCATTTATCAGTTCTTTTTGCAACTGCAAAATGGATGAACGGACTCTGTCAAGTACCCTTTCATTCCTTTTGACAAGGATACCCAGCCAACTGATGGTACAATTTAGCGAGACTGCCTTCCATTCTGCGGAAAGATCCGCCTCTTCTTCTCCGAATTCGTAGGCAGGTAAACGCTCCACCCTTAACCCTCTAGGGGTTATATTTAAACTGATATATTTTTCTAACAGTTTAGAATCGTAAAAAGTGGTCACTTCTTTTACCATCGCCTTTTCCAGTTCTGTGTATTTGGACGAACAATCGGTAACGGTACCGCTCCAAGGATCCCTGGATGCTAATTTCTCATCCCTCTCCTTCCACATAGAAATGAAGTTCACCGGTTGGTTTGATTGAGGAATTCCTGATACAGCACTTGCAGAAGCATTCACCGACATCATGGAATATATTAAACGCTGAAAAAATACTTATAGTAGAATACCCCAGAACGCAACACAGGCACGCTGTAGTTGGTGTAACAATCTTCTTTTATTGCATTCTGGTACCTCGGCCTTCGCCTTCTCAAGGAATACATTCATCCTACATACCACCACACCTTTTATATCCTTAACCAAGTCAAATTGACATAATTTTCCCAGTTTTCTGTGATCTTAAGGGAAACAGTTTTAAATTTGTGGCCAATAGTTTTGGGGGACGATAGAGTGGGGAATCTTTTCCCAAGTAAAATTATCTTTTCGTATGGCAGATATCCCAATTTAAAAGAGATTTTGAGCACAAGGCACAGTTCGGGAAAAAACTCAAGAACAGAAAAAATAGGAACACATAGATGTGGCAAGTGTAAAATTTGCAGTAAAGTTAGGAATTTAGATGGTACTAAGATTAACAATGTGAATTATAAAGCCTTAGAATATTATGATTGTAATTCAGTAGGGGTAGTGTACATTATAAGTTGTGGTTGTGGCAAACAAAAATGGTATATCGGTCAAACTACTAGAAAAGTGAAACTCAGAATCATGGAAAATTTGGGCGACATCAAGCATAGAAGATTGGAGAGTCCTGTGGCTAAACATTTTTTGGGCTTTCATAGGGGGACTCCTGAAGGATTAATTTATTGTGTGTTAGGAAAACCCAAAAATTTAGAGGGTGATGCAGGATTTCATAATAGATTATTGGAAATGGAATCCAGATTTATTTTGAATTATAAAACTTACTTTCCAAATGGCATGAACATTGAAATATGAATCTTTACATTATAAGCAATTAAGGAAAAGTTATTTATAATATAGGTGTTAAATCATATAATGCATTTTTATATTCAATGTTTATTACCAATTTTTTGAAGTTAAAAATCAAAATAATATATAAAAACAATGTATTTAACAATGTACTTAGTAAAATTTTGTAGATCACAATGGCAGGTTCACTCAATGGTTGTTTAATTGTTCAATTGTTTGATTGTAATCAATTATGTCAATTTGACTTGGTTAAGGATATAAAAGGTGTGGTGGTATGTAGGATGAATGCATTCCTTGAGAAGGCGAAGGCCGAGGTACCAGAATGCAATAAAAGAAGATTGTTACACCAACTACAGCGTGCCTGTGTTGCGTTCTGGGGTATTCTACTACAGGTGTGCGCAGGAAGGCAAGACTCTGCCATTGGTGTCCGTTTTCTACCCCTACTCAGCACTATCCCAAGGATCCTAAGGGTGGAAAGATGTGGTTCCGAAAAGCACAGGGAGCCTTTCAGGACACACGTGGAGAAACCACCTCTAGAGGCAGAGGAGGGGGTTATAATGGAAGACGCCGCCCATGTGGCAGGGGGGGTCTGCAACAGCAGGGTGACAGAGGCCAATTCTCTGGTCAGCCCTACCAGCACTCCTGAAAGGAGGCTTGGCTGTCCGGCTCTGGAGGCAGTCAGGAGTCGCTTATCTTTGTACCCAGAAGCCTGGCTAGGCATAACGTCTGATACCTGGGTACAAAGCATAATTTCCAGAGGGTATTTCATACCGTTCTCTTCCCCTCCCACTCATGTAAACAGAATCCCAGATGTTCCACTCAGTCTCAGGGAACAAGCAACTATAGAGGTCCGCAAGTTGCTAGAAAAAAAGAGTCACCCAGCCAGTCCCAGCAGACCAAGTTGGATTCGGAACTTACTCAAGATTCTTTTTGTTTCCAAAGAAAACAGGGGACTGGAGACCTATCTTGGACCTCAGCAGACTCAAATAATTTGTAAAAAAAGAGAAGTTCTGAATGGTCACGCTTCAGGCCATTCTTCCCTTTCTAGAGAAAGGCGATTGGATGTGCTCCATCGATCTCAAGGATGCGTACTGCCACATAAAGATGGACAGATGCTCCAGAGATCACCCGCGTTTTCGGCTGGGAGCCAATCACTACCAGTTTTGAGCCCTGCCCTTTGGTCTCACTACAGCCCCCAGAGTGTTCACCAAA
This sequence comes from Protopterus annectens, assembly GCF_019279795.1. NCBI lineage: Eukaryota > Metazoa > Chordata > Ceratodontiformes > Protopteridae > Protopterus > Protopterus annectens. The sequence continues at coordinate 606,515,535 of NC_056732.1, read as the reverse complement.
TGCATGGCAGTGGTCATGGCTCACCTGAGGCATCTAGGATTCCAGGTGTTTTCATATCTAGACGATAAGCTCCTCACCGCTACCACCAGGCATCAATTGATTCAGGCAACACAATCTACTCTGACACATTGCCACCACTTAGGCATTACAGTCGACTTCGAAAAGTCTTCCTTGTCGCCATCGCAGCAATACCATCTTTATAGGAGCAGAGTTAGGTACCTCAACCACCACTCTGTCTTCCAGTCGAAAGGGTCTAATTTCTTCACCAACACATCAACTTATTGGTGTCAAAGAACAAAGCTACAGCCGCAGAGGTCTTGAAGGTACTAGGTTTGATGACGGCAGCAATTCTAGCCATTCCACTCACAAGGATGCATATGCGAATTCTTCAGTGGCTCCTGTTCGCCCAATGGTCTTACTAGAAATTACCAATGAACCATATGATTCTCTTCACAAATTCTTGCAAGAGAGACCTTCGGTGGTAGTTGACGTCTCTTCATGTCACAGTAGGAAGACCCTTTGTGCCCCCCCCCCCCAGTAGCCACTGTGACCACGGACGCTTCCATGATAGGGTGGGGGGGCATTTTCAGGGAAAGACTGCCCAAGGCACATGGACGGATCAAGAGTCACATCTGCATATCAATGTTCTGGAGTTGAGAGCAGTACTTCTGGCGTTGCAGTACTTCCAGGACTCTCTTCCTCTAGGGACAATTGCAATTCAGACAGACAACATGTCAGTGGTCTGGTACTTGAACAAACAGGGCGGAACCAAGTCTTATCCCCTTTGTTGAGAAGCCCTCAGGATATGGCAATGGGCTGTCATCCCACGGTTTTCTGTTAGCAACGCACATCCCAGGGAAATCCAACGTGATAGCGGACAAGCTGAGCAGGGCAATCCTGTTGCCTCACGAGTGGTCTCGCAACCAACGCATTGCGGACTTGATTTTCCGCATATGGGGCTAGCCTTGCTGCGACCTCTTTGCCAGTCACATCAATACCAAATGCAGAAACTACTTTGCCCTAAAACCACTTCCGGGACATCCCCCGAGAGATGCACTCATACACGATTGGCCTCCAGGTCTCCTATATGCTTTCCCACCAATTCCATTGATACCCAGGTTTTTACAGAAAGCAAAATTGCTGGGAAGGACTGTTATCCTCATAGCCCCCCCATTGGCCTCGACAGATTTTGTTACCTTTTCTTCACCATCATCTGCTGGAGGATCCATGGATCCTGGACCCAGTTCCAGACCTCCTGACACACCCGTCAGGGGACCTCCATCCTTCATTGCTGTCTCTAAAGCTGACTGCTTGGCTGATCCACTTCCCCAAATAGCCAGGCTCAAACAACACAAGACAAATTCTATTGTCTTCTCATAAGCCATCCACCAGAAAACTATATCGCAGTAAGTGGAAAAGGTTCTCCATTTGGGCCAGTATACAAAAAATTGACCCTTTCTGAGCTCCTTTGTCGTCCATTTTAGACTTTTTGACAATAATTTTTTAAGGAAGGAGCAGCAGCTGCCACAGTTCGGGTTCAGTTAGCCACCATATCAAATTTCCTCCGTAGATTCGATGGGTTAGATATTATGGCCCATAAGTTATCTAAGGTTTTTCTCAAAGGTGTTTTTCACATGAGACCTCCTGTCAAAGTCCCTTATTCTCCCTGGAATTTGAATTTCATGCTGTCTCAAATAATTCTTCCCCCCTTCGAACCAGCATCATTTGTGATCTCAAATTTTTGTCCTGGAAAACTATTTTTCTAGTGGCCATTACTTCTACTTCTGCCCGCAGAGTGTCAGAACTTCAAGCATTATATATCAGACCTCCTTATATGATTTTCCATGCTGATAGAGTATCTCTCAGAACAAACCCCTCCTTTTTGCCTAAAGTCTGTTCTGAGTCTAATATCATTCAAGTCATTGACAGTCTTTTTTCACAACCATTCCAACAAATTGGAATACATGCTGCACAAACTTGACATACACAGACAGCTCAGATTTTACCTTGATAGAACTAAGGATATTAGAAAATCTGATCAACTCTTTGTATCCTTTTCGGAGGCCAGAAACGGTAGACCAGTGGCCAAAACAACCCTTTCAAAATGGTTATCGGATTGTATCTCATTTGTTCATGCAAATGCTAACATACCTTTGCCACACAAAGCAAAGGCTCATTCAACCAGAGCCGTTTCTACGTCTTCTGCCTTTCAAACTAAATTGCCCCATGACAACATTTGTGCTGCAGCCACTTGGTTTAAGCCTCATACCTTTATCACTCATTACAAAGTAGATAAGGCTTCCAGGGACAGGTCTTCTTTTGGTTCTACGGTCCTGAAAAATGTACTCCCGTGAGCCACCCAGGATTGCGGGTGCTAGGGACGTTACCCATCAGTGAGAATAAACGGCGAGATTTAACAACTTCACATAAAGAAGTTATGTACTCACCATAACGTTCCATGTGAGTTGTTTATCTCGCCTTTATTCTTACATCCCTCCCTCCATCCCCATCCTGGCTGACAGTTGACCTAGAGGCTAGTATCATCCTGGTTGTTCAGTACTTCTTTTTCCTTCTTGGGGAGTGCTGCCCTTACAGGGGTATATATACACGCAGCAAACAAGATCTGAGGTAATTCCAGCAGTGCATCATGGAATAAGGGGCTTGGTCTCCAGCTACTGGCAAACCTTGAGCTTTGCTATCAGCCGTGTCGGAGCCGAGGATCAGCTCCGAACCCATAAGTGAGAATAAAGGTGAGATAAACAACTCACATGGAATGTTATGGTGAGTACATAACTTCTTTTTTTGCAACCTCTTTGTTTGTCTTACCATTGTCAAGTGTTGCAGTTATTTTTCTGATTTCATCTCCCAGTGGTAGTGTCCAGGATACCCTGGTGAGTGAGACCCTTGCCTCGGGGTCATCTGTTCATGTTTTTCTAATATAAAAGACATCAAAATACTACCACCTGGCTATAATATAATTAGGGTAGACTGACTGTTTAAAAAAGCTGTGGGAGTTGCTCTTCTATATTTTAACACATTTTGCAATTCTTCCTTAATTGAATAGCATACCTGAAATTTACGACACAGAATTGCTGATAACTCTTTTAAAGCTAAACAGTCATATAACACTTTGCATCATCACTCTTTACATCCAACCAGGAAACAGCATAGCCACACTTGAAGACATCGTGACATGGCCACCCAATACCATTTCATGCAAGACTGTAACACTTGAAGATGTTTATATAGACTGGCTAAACCTCACATCTAATTTTCCCCCTTATCTAGGTTAAATGTCTATGGTTTTACTCAAGTTATCCCTACCCCCACATTTCAGTAAACCTAAGGATAAAAACACATTATTAGACTGGATACTGTATCTGATCCTGTCATAAACACCTTTTCTGGAACACTCTCAGATGGTCTTAGCAACCACTTCCCAGCATATACAAGTAAGTTTATTTCCCACCAAACCATGAAACATCAATAATATAAAATTACTTGGTCACAGTCTCGCAAATTCTCTCTAAATTCACCTGTGATACCTTTACAATCATAGTGAAATCCATTAACCGTCCGTCCGTAAAACTCTCTCTCTTTAGATGATGCTGTTCAAAAATTTTACAGACTATTCACAGGTACACTTAATGTTTGTGCTCCCCTAAGAAGAAAGAGAATAAGAGTCAACCATGTTCCCTGGCTATCCAGTACAAGCAGAATCCTTATGCATAAAAAGGACAAGGCCTGGAAGGATGGGCATAAACTAAGAACTCCTCAAACGCAGCAGTGGTTGAAAGAACTCCATAATCTTACAAAAACAAGTTAGACAAGAAACAACACTACAGTAACACTCAAATCAACTTTAGATGAACCCCCCAAAAATCATGGTCCTCTATCAGTCAAATACTACATCTAAACTCAAAAAATATTGTAATCCCTCTACTGGCAGACTTTTCTGTAAAGTAGCAATCCATTTTAACTCTTACTTATTGAAACATGGTAGTTATCACTAATGATGTTTCTCATACATCCTTTGACATATGCCATCCATCTCCTGCCAACTCCTCAGACTTCACCCTAGAACCCATCCCCACTTCCTCCAGTAAACATGTACTTCTAAAACTTATACCTAGCTCATGCTGTTCTGACAACCCCCCCGAAAGAAATACCTTAAAATGGTAGCAGACACTGCAGTCTATCTAATATGTATTCTCATAAATAGGTCAGTCCAAGAATCTTGTGTTCACTCACTGTGGAAAAAGTCTCACATTATTATACTTGACAAAGGCAGCCAGTCCACTGAATTCTACAATTTCACACCTATTGCAATACTATCTCTGCTCTCAAAAATATTTGAAAAGCAACTTCTTCAGTATCTTGTAAAGGACCAACTTCTACTACTACATAACTTGGTATCAGATGTTGTCTTTTCCATCTAGATTCAACCTGTTGGTTATTGGAGCTGACTCGGATCCAAGACTGGCCATATTTCCAAGACTTCAACTGGACAAACTCCACTTCCTCTACCCATAATGCCTCACTGACATAGAGAACCTGAGATCTAGTTTGCCTACATTCCTAGACTGCAGCTAAGGCCCCGTGGATCCAAGGTCTTTGGGGACAGATGTATTCCTTTCTGATGGGTCAAAGCTGACAGCTTGCCAATGTGGCTCCTACTTTGATCTCCTTGAATCAGACCCCCATTGAAGATCAACAGACCTCAGGGCTGATGTGTTGAGACAGGTGTCTCCTGGTTGGGTTTGATGATTCCAGCTTTGGGGTCATCCCTTCGCCTTGGGACATCTGCCTTCTGTAGCTCTTCCCCGGTCTTGGTGTTAGGGTAGGCCAAGACTCCACTGAAGTCCAGACCTTCCTTGGGATCTTTAGGCCTGGAATCCTTTGGCTCAGGTCAGCCCTCTTTGGCTTTGGCTTTCAATGTCAAAGGATGCTCTCTTGTCAACACAGGGATTGGTTGAATACAACTAATGCCCCCTTTTCTCACATTGGCACCTGTGGCCATTCCTCAGTCTGTTCCCAGACAGCCCACGCCAGGTGAGTCCCAGGCTGCCCCTCCTGTCAGGGGCCCCTTTTTCTTCCATCTTGTCCCCAGAATCTTGGAGTGGGGAGTCTTGGGTAAGACGGGGGTGCAAGAGAAAGTACACCTGAGGAGTCCCTCATGCAGGATACTCACCTAGAGGTAGGAGATATGTTCCCCCAAATCCCCCCATGATGATGGCTCCTTTGGCAATTGTTTGGAGTTTCTTTGCAAGCTTGGGGGGGGGCAATGCTGAAACAACTTCGAAGGAGTTGGTATTTCTGGAGGCCTTCGAGGTGGGCCCATCCTTATCCCGGGTGGTTTGCCCTCTGGATCCACTGATCGACCTGGTATCTTGGAAAGCTTGGAAGGAGCCTGATATGGTGGAACCAATTTCCATGAAGTGTGATAAGATACTTGCCTCTCCTAAAGACGAGGTACACTGGAGTTATGGTCCTGCTGTAGATGCTATTGTGGTGGCAGCAGCCACAAAAAAAGACATTTCAGAAGAGTGTTCCTTGTTCCATACCCCAAATAGGGAATCTTGGTCATTAGACCATTTAGTGAAGCACTCTTATGCCTCAGCTATGTTTGCATTGAGGACACTTAATTATTTAGTCCATTTTACTAGGATTCAAAGGGACATAGAGTCAGAAGTGTCAAGGGTTATTAAGACACAGCAGACTCTGGAGTTGCAGATGTCTTTGGAGGCTCAGCTGTCTACTTTGCAGTATATAGCTAACATCTCAATGAGATTGCTATCCAATGCAGCTGATGGAATGTTCTCAGCCACTGGCATTGCCATGTGTCACCATGCTTGGATGAGATTGTGTAACTTTGTGGACTACTTTAAGGTGCCATTTATTAATGCTCCCTTTGATGACTCCTCAATGTTCGGGCTGAATGATAAAGACACTGTGACCAGGAGTGAGGAAGATGGAAAGATGTTGTCTGCTGTTGCCATATGTTTTGCTACCTTTTCCTGGAACCAAAAGGAGATAAAATGTCTTTCTTCAGGAAGTCACAACAGTTTTTTTTCAAGATGCTTCTCTTGATGGTCCCCCCCCCACAGCAGAGGGAGTAACCACAAAGGAGACAGCTCAGAAGGCAGGGGCAGTCTGCAGAATCAGGGTTTCCATGGGGCTTTTTCCTCAGGCGCATGGGTGTTTAGAGTCTTATCCAGAGGCTATTCATTTTCATTTTTAGAACTTCCAAATTTGAATCTCTCGTTTCCCTGACATTCCACCCTGTCAGAGATTCAGAAGCTGCTGACAAATCAGGTCATCCAAGAGGTCCCACCAGACCAATGAAGATCCAAGGTCTACTCAGATTCTTTTTGGTTTCAAAGAACAAGGACCTCAGGCCAGTGTTGGATTTGAGCAAGCCCAATCCCTTTGTAAAACAGAGTAAGTTCTGGATGGTCATGGTGCAGTCCATTTTACCTCTTCTCAGGAAGGATGACTGGATGTGCTCGATCAACCTCAAGGCCATCTACCTTCATGTAAAGATAGACAGGCATTCCAGGTGGTTTTCATGCTTTCAGTTGGGAGCCGATCATTACCAGTCCAGAGTGCTGCCATTTGGTCTTGCTACTGCCCTCCAGGTGTTCACCAAATGCATGGCAGTCTTAGCAGCTTGGATCTGGCTACAGACGTTTCAGGTCTTTCCCAACCTGGATGATTGGCTCCTAACCGCTCTCATGAGGGCATCCTTATTCAGGGACAGGGACACCATACTCCACCTGTGCAGCTCCTTGGGTATCACAGTCAATTATCAGAAGCCAAGTCTTCAGCCATTTCAGGGACTAGAATTTATAGGTTGCCACTTGGATACTGTCTCAGATTGCAAAGCTTCTGGCATCCAGAATTTCGAGTCTTCAGTCTCAGGCAGTATCTTTGCTTTTTTATAAAAAGCCTGTAGCCGCTGTCCTTCTGAAGCTGTTAGGGAACATGGCAGCTTCCATTGGTGTGATCCCACTAGCCAGGTATCATGTGAGGGCTCTGCAGTGGACTCTGGCAGTGCAGTGGACTTCTGTAACACATCCCATTGACTTTTCCATAATTCTGAAAAACTGGAGTATCCCTGAGTATCCAGTGGGAGACTGTTTGTCCACCCCTCCCCCAGCATGATCATGATAGACGCCTCCCTTCTGGTGTGGGGGTGGGACATTTTGAAGGGAAGACAGTTCAAGGGACCTGGTCCTCTTCTGAGGCCAATCTTCATATCAGTGTCTTGGAGATGAGGTTGGTCTTCCTGGTGTTGTAGGCTTTTCAGAACGTACTCCCAAGTGTATGATCTCAGTCCAGACAGACAATGTGTGTGTCATTTGGTATCTGAACAAACAGGGCTGTAGCACAATCTCACCTTTTTTGTCGATAGGGCATGAGGGTCTGGCAGTGAGTGATTTTGTCTCAGCAGTTTGTGATTGCAATGCATAACCTGGGGAGGTCCAACATTTTGGCAGACAGTCTAAGCTGGAACATCCTTCTTCCTCAAGAGTGGTCCCTGAATCCAAAAATTGTCATTTGGATATGTGGTGCTGGGACACTCCATTTTGTGACCTGTTTGATCCCAGTTCAACACTAGCTGCGATAGCTATTACGCCTTAGTCCCTCCTCAGGGGCAGTCAACCAGGGACTCTATTCTGTATGCCTGCCCCCCGGGTCCCTTACACACTTGCCCTCTAGCCCCCTTAATTATAAAATTTCTTCAGAAGCTGCCAGCTGCAGAATGAATGTAATCCTCATAGTCCCCTTTTGGCCTTGTCAAGTTTGGTTTTCTTTCTTTGGCCTCTTCTGAAGCACCCAGTTTGAGTGTTGGATCCCTTTCCAGATCTCATCTCCCATCCCAATGTTCTATATCCGCCCAGTCTCCAAACTCTAAAGCTAACTAGGCAGTTCCTGCAGTTCCCCTGATGGCCAGAAATCCCAAGCTTTCTAGTAGTGTGGTGCATAGCTCGTCATCCTCCCAGAAGATGTCTGTGCAGAAGGTGTATGCTGGCAAGTAGAGGCATTTTGCTATTTGAGATGACTGTTGGATTCAGTTATGGATTTTCTTTCTGGTTTGTTTAATGCTGGCTCCAGTTATTCTGTGATTAAAGTGTAAATGGAAGCTATTTCCAGCTTTCATATCGGAAGGAAATTGTGTCTTTAGCTGCTCTAAAGATTTCAGAGGCACGATGCCGGAGCACTTCTATGTGCTAGACTTGTAGAGGCTCCAGGGCCATTAGTTTAGTACACACCTATGAACCTAAAGGCCTTTCTTAGGATACTTTTCTGCTACGTCCTCCTTTTCAAGATCCTGTCCCACCATGAGATTTGTCTTTCATGTTGCAGGTGCTGGCAGATCACCCATTTGAATCCACTGCTACCACTGATTTGAAGCTTTTGGCTTGGAAAATGTTTTTGGTAGCTGTCACTTCTACTAGACATATATCTGATTTGCAGGCCCTCTCTTCTTTCCTGCCTTATTAGGTTTTTCATAAGGATAGGGTGGCCATTCATATGGAACCCCCCTTTCTCCCCAAGGTGGCTACTAAGAATAACTTGAATCAAGCCATTCACCTTCTTGTGTTTTTTTTCCTGATTTCTCCAACAAAGGTGAATACTTGTTACATTGCCTTAATGCACATAAACAATTGAGATTTTATCTGGACAGGACAAAATCTTTGAAGACGTGTGTAAGCAGGTCTTTGTCTCCTTTTTTCAAGTCTTTATTGGGTCAGCCTGTTTAGAAGATTATGCTGTCCAAGTGGTTGTTAGATTGCATTGTTTTTGTGTACATTTTAAATAGAACATCCTAGCATCACAAACCGAAAAGTCATTCTGCTAGAGCATTGGCTACTTTCACTGCTTTTATCTTCTAATGATTTGTTGGATGATTTGTGTGCTTTTGCTGCAACTTGGATGGGTCCCCATTCCTTTGTGTCCCACTGCAAGCTGGACATTCAGTCGAGGTTGAGGGCTTACTTTGGTTCTACCATATTGTGGAATATTCTTCCTTAGAACCTCCAGTGGTTTTATGTGGCAAGGGATTCTGTTCCACAGGTTAAATCCAAATGGAAAAGACAACATCAAATGAGAAAGTTGTGTGCTCACCATAATATTATATCAGTGTTGTTTTTCTCCATCTGGTTCAACCTTCCCTCTCTATTGCCCCTGCCTGTCCGTGTGGCAAGTTCCATTTTATAAGATGACCCAGTCTGGAAGATTACTTTACCTTGTTTGTCGGAATCTCACTTCTTTTAAGTTGATATTTTGTCATTTGAGGCACTGAGGGGCAAACTCGATCTCAGGTTTTCTAGGTGAGCAAGACATTATGGGTAGAGGAGGCAGAGCTCAGTCAGCTGAAGTCTTGGAGATTTGGCCAGTCTTGGATCTGAGTTAGATCTGATAACCCACATGTTGAACTGGATGGAGAAAGACAACACTTATCTAGTTTTATGTTGAGTATGTAACTTTCATTCCCATGCAGTCCATAGGCCAGCTATTAACATGTTTGGAAACCATGGACAAAGCTAGGGACAACAGCAGACTTGTCTTCCATATTCCTAGAGTTATCCAAAGCCTTTGATAAACTCTCGCACTGCAAACTTGTGCAACAAGTGTCCTGTTTTGGACTTTCACAACCTACTAGCTACTTTTCCAGTAGATACCGATCCTTAAAATGACACAGATCATATTCTCCATATTTGCTTATCACCACAGGAATTTGCCAATGTTTCATTCTTGGCCCTGTCTTATTCAGTACTTTCATTAGCAATTGTCATACTTTTCCAAAAAGGCCCCATTAATAAATATATCCAACTACCAGTAATCCATAACATGATGCACAAACCTTTAGCTTGCCCATCCATCAACACTGCCCTCCATAACAATCACCCCAAAAGATCTCTAAAATCCAGTGTTAAAAAACTCCTCCTTATCAGCAAAGCTCAAAAATCTGTTGGAAATGTCCTGTACTCTAATTATGTAAGTATGAACAACCTACAGACCTTTAAACTGGCATTAAGGCAGTTTCTGTCTAACTCGTGGCTCTGCTCTTGTACCACTTGCAGTTAAAAAAAACAAACTCTCTTCTCCTTCTGCCTAGTCTCACAACCAGTACTTCTCATATTTATCAGCACTTCTCCATGATATAAAGCCTGTGGTCACTCACATTTTTGTGTCTGACTCTGTTAATGGCAGATTATTACAAACATATACCTTTCTCTTCTGTCATACACTCAATTGCCTCTGCACTCTCCCCTTCACGTTTGTTCCTCTTAACTACTTCCATCTACCCTTTTTAAATAACTACATTATATATATATAGGTCCCCTTCAAAACATCTAAAACCCATAACATTGTATTTTATAACATCTAACACTACAGATCACATGAAAATAACATCCCCTCCAAATATAATGACATGTAATGACACCAAACTACCAAACACACTTTTTACTATGTTTCTGCATGGGGGCTTGATACAGTGGGGTTAGGAAATTAACTTTTTCCCACCGTAGTGCAATCTTGGAGTTGGTATATTTATTTTACGGGGGGGGGGGGGGTGGACTGCACCAGGAGTTTTCATAAAGTGTCTATCTCCAGTTATAACTTGTTGCAGGCTACAAAATATCCATTTTCATTTCCCCAGATAAGCCGTCACCACTTCCTATCTTAAATACATCCTCATAGGGCAGCCGCGGTGGTGCCGTGGTTAGCGTTACTGCCTCATAGCAAGAGGCTCTTCAGTTCGATCCTCCGCTGGGGTGCCTTCTGTGTGGAGTCTGCATGTACTCCCTGTGGTCACGTGGGTTTCCTCCGGGTTCTCTGGTTTCCTCCCACATCCCAAAGACATGCTGTATGTGGATTGGACACTCTAAATTGGCCCTAGGCGTGTGTGTGCCTTCTGTGGAAGGTTCATCACTGGGCTGGCAACTTGACACCGTAAAACTCCACTGCCAATCATGAGCAGACAGGTGATCTACTGTGGTGACCCCTAACCAGGAAAAGCTTAAAGAAGAACCCCTCTATTTCTTACATTTCAGAAACATGAGGGAAGATACCAGGACAACCTACCTCTCTTGCTTCGTAGAAAATCCTTCCTAGCTTCTACCAGCTTTAAAACATTACCACCAATGAATATCCTACAGCCCTGAAACTTCTTGATGCCTTCTTTTTCACTACCTGTGATTAATAAAATGCAGATCCCTTTATTTATGTATGCTACTCTTCAGCTTGTCTTTTATTCTTTTCCTCCTTCTGAGCCATCTCTCATCCTACAATGACTCAATAACACCTCTCAACATCTCTCCAACTCTGTCCCAACCACCTGTCCATGACTTTTTCTAAAGTCTCCACAAATTGCACCAAACCTGCTTAATGATTCAACTCACATTTACCCCACATATAAACTGATTAACCCCATGTCATCTCAAATCAAATAAAATTAGGTAGAAAAATACTCTCCAAAAACCAAGAATCGGTAATACCCCAATATACTAAAATCCTCCTAGGAGGAGACATTCACCCCAATCCTGGCCCAACCTATCACAGCCAGCACCATGACATTTCCCTTCCACATACTGCTCTAATCGCACAACAGTCAACCCCCCCAACCCTGGTAATCTAACTTTTGCTGCCAGAAATATTAAATGCGTAAGAAGTAAAACTGCTTAACTACATGCCTGGATTACCCAAAACAAGCTGAGATTCTGCTATAACTGAAACGTGGCATAAACCTAACATAAACGACTCTAAAATCACACTCCCCAACTATAATGTCATCTGTAATGACACTATAAAGCTGAAATGTGGTGGTATTTCTTTAATATTTCCCAACAGCTACCACGTTTCTCCTGACAACAAGCCAATACCACCCACTTCAGCATAGCTTCTTATTACTTTCTTGAAAATAAGCAGATATAAACAAATATGTATTACTGTCCTTTACATCCCTCCTAACAACCACAAAGCTACACTGGAAGATAATGTACATTGGATATCCATAACAATTCCACAAGAAAAAATATTTCTAGGTGATACCAGTATCAATTGGTTGGACATAACCTCTAACTCCTCTATATGTAGCATGGAATTTTAAGGTTTCACGCATCTAATTAATACCCCCACACATTATAGCAAGACGTCAAATTCCCTATTAGACTGGATCCTGGTATCATATCCTAGCAAATTAACCACCACAGGTACAATATCAGCCTCTCTTAGTAGCCTTTGCCCAATCTATACAACCAGACATCTCACAATCCACTTAAACAGCATATTTATAAAACTCCATATGCCCTGTCCAAGTTTAATCCAGAAACATTTATTACTACCTTATAAACTTCCTAAAAATCTTTCCATTAGATGATGCTACAAATTAATTCAATACAACTTTCCTAATGAACCTTTCCTGTCCTAGAAGGAAGAGATTAAAAACAAATAATACAAGTTGGCTGTTAAAAGAGAGTAGAATGTTAATGCAGGCTAGAGAAAAGGCATGGAAAGAATAGCAAAGATATAAAACGCCACAGTATCTCGCAAACTTCAGAATGTTCCGCCACCATACTACAAATCAAATAAATGAAGACAAAAACTATACTATAACAACATTAAGAACAACAGTAAACACAAACCTAAACATTTCTGGTCAGGCATTAAAGAAATCTTACATCCCAGCCAAAAACTCAACCCTAAATCCTCTCAAAATAAATCACCACTTGAAACCTTAATAGCATTCATCTCTTAGTTCGTAGATGCTATAGTGCCCCTAACCAAAGATTTCTCCGCATCTAATCCCAACCCTGCCTATTAACTACATGTCACCACATCCACTTTAACCTTTAAAGCTGTGCCCACAATCTATGTAAAACTACTCCTAAGCAAACTAAAACCATACTGTGCTTCAGCTGATGACCTTCTAAGTCAGTACTTTAAAGTAGCAGGCAATAACTTTGCCTATCCTGTCTCAATCCCTATAAATAAATCAATCCAAGATTCACACATTCCCTCTCTCTTTAAAAAATCAATCTGAAGTAGGAGATTCATTTGTCTGCAACCTGTGGGTTATGGATCCGATATCGGATCCGAACCGGCATGGTTTACCAGCTATGGATCCAAGCTCTCAGCTCCTCCCCTCACCCATAATGCCCTGCTCTACCCTCATGACCTCAGATCTCATTTGCCGCGCATGGTGACCGGATTGTTTCTCAAGCTAAGTGCTAGTTTTCAGTATTTAAATTGTAAAATTTAAGATTTTTTCTTGGTTATTTGTGTGAAAGTGTAGGTTTCCCCTTTGGTATATTTACTTTTTTTAGAGTTTAATCTAAAAGTTATATCCCTCCCCTCGCTGTTAGCGTAGTGTGTGTGTGTTGGGCCTGTGAGTGATTTTGTGTTTCTTTAGTTACTTTTTAGTTATAGTAACTACTGTTGTAGATTGGGATGTCTGAGCAACCCAAGTCTATTTTTTCTAAATGCTCCGAGTGTGGCCATAAGCTTTCCCCAGCTGATGGCCACACTCGGTGTTAGATGCCTGGGGTTGAACACCTCACATCTGGATGTTCCATTTGTGCAGGGTTCAACCCCAGGGCATTGAAGGAGCGGAGGTCCAAGCTTGTTTTGGCGGGCCTTTTACTGCCGGACTCGGCTCCGACCTCCGCTCCTTCGGGAGTAACCGTACCCACGGTTATTCCTTCTGCGGCTCCCCCTCCTCCTCCTGGGACTCAACCTCCCGTTTCTGGTTTGGAGGAGAGGGATGCTAAGAAAAGGGACCGGAGGGAGAAGCACCATAAGCGGCGGGCCGAGACCTCTGTTTCGGCCCCGCCAGCCAAGCGGGCTTCTCCCCCGGCTCCGTTGTCGGCTCGGTCTCCTCCTCCTCGGCTCCGGTCTCCAGTGTGTTTTTCACCGGGACCTGAGGAGGAGGAGACCCGATCTCCGTCGAGGCTATCGAGGAGGCACTCTAGGCCTACCTCGGTAGCCTCGTCGAGATCTACGTATAGCCTTTCGGATGCTGATCTGGACCGGATGATGAGAAGGTTCATCCAGGCCCAGATGCAGATGGGAGTGCTCTTGCCTCCCCCCCCCTCTGGGGGGGAGCTCAACACCCTTTTTCAAACCGATTGCTCCTTCTCCGACCCGCTACCCGGGTTCGGAGCAGCTGGAGCCGAGCAGCTTCGGAGCCGGGGGTGGGTCGGCGCCGATAGTACTTTGTACTTCGGATCCGACCCTGCCCTCGAGTGCATCAGATCCGACCTCTCGGAGCCTGGATCCGAGCCTCGGATCCGGGGGGATCAGTGCTCCTTCGGTGCCGTCTGTGTCGGAGCGCACTGTCCCGGATCCGGCGCGGCCCGGCTCCGATCCACTCTTCGGATCCGAGGGGGAGCCGATTGTCGGATCCTTTGGTCGAGGTCGGCTCCCCTTTGGCGTTTGATGTAGTGGAGAGGGCCCTGTTAAGGGTCTCCGGACCCCCGGCACTTGTTTCGGCTCCGTCCCGCGCTCCCTCTGCACTGGGTCAGGCTTCCACCATCCGGCCCTTGGGACAGCCCGCTTCTGTGCCCCAAGCTGCTTCCCTGGAATAGGTTGCTGCTTGCGAGGAGTCCTCTGACTGGCCCCAGAGGATGTTCCTCGCAAGCATACGTGCAAAAGGAGGCACATTGACTCCCCCGAGTCTCTCACGGAAGACACGGACTTGGAGGAAGGGGAAGGCTCCCCACGGTCACCCCCCGAGGATGTCTCATTTGGGGACATCATGGAAATGCTCCGTATAAGGGGGGGGTGGTCTGCCCCCAAGTCTTCCTCGGACGAGTCCGTGTTTTTGGAGGCATTTGAAGCGGGCCCGTCTACCTCTTGGGTGTCCCCTCCTGCCGACCCCCTGGTGGACCTCATTACCACCAGGGCGTGGAAGGAACCGGACACCGTGGAGCCAATCCCTAAGAGGCCCGATAGGATCCTCAGCCCACCGTCCGACCGTGCCCATTGGAGTAAGGGGCCTCCGGTAGATGCCATGTTGACGGCGGCGGCCACCAAGAGGGAACTTGCTCAGGAGAGTCCCTCAGTCCATCCCCCGAGCAAGGAGTCTCAGATGATGGACCACTTGGGGAAGCGGATGTTTAGTTCAGCGACCTTCTCGGTAAGGGCGCTGAACTACCTGGCACACGTCATTAGGATGCAGCGAGATCTCATTAAAGAATACGCTGCATCTCCCCCAGAGTCTATGTCGGAGGAGGACAAGATGCTGCACTCCACCCGCATGGCCACTCTTAGATCAGTTACTAATACCTCTATGCGGCTACTCTCCCATGCTATGGAAGGCGCCGCTAGAGCCGCAGGGGCAGGCCTAGTCACTAGATGTCAGGCCTGGCTCCGTCACTGCGATTTTTTTCTGAGCCCTTCAAAGCGTCGTTTGCGAACGCCCCCTTTGATGGTTCTGCCCTCTTTGGCAAAAACGTTCGCGACACTTTGACCCAGAGCGAGAAGGACGGGAAGATGCTGTCTGCCGTCGGAATCCGCTTCTCTGCACCCCAGAGGCCCTACTCTAGGAACCAAAAGGGTCAGAAGAAGATGTGGTTCCGGAAGTCGCAGCAATCCCAGCCTGCTCCGGACAACCAGTCCTTCCGTGGCAGAGGAGGACAGGGAGGACGCCGCCCTAGAGGCAGAGGGGCTCCCAGGAACTTCGGGTCCAGAGAACCTTTCTGTGAACGGCCCGCGCAGCAACCCTGAGGGGTTGCCCGGCTGCTCCACTCTGGAGGCAGTCGGGGACGTTCGGGGCACCTAGCGGCATGGGAGTCCATAACATCAGACCGCTGGGTTCTCCAAATCATATCCAGAGGATACCGCATCCCTTTTCTTCACTTACCAAAGTTGAAGTCCCTCCCAGACGTTCCACCCGGTCAACAGGAGGCCGCTTTGGCAGAAATTGGCCATCTGCTAAAGAAAAGAGCCATCCAGCCCGTCACCCCAGACCAGATCGGATCAGGGTTCTACTCCAGGTTCTTTTTAGTGCCAAAAAAGACGGGGGAACTAAGACCAATTCTAGACCTTTCTCTCTTGAACCTGGCAGTCCCCAAGGAAAAATTCCGAATGGTCACTCTGCAATCTATTCTCCCCCTTCTGGGAGAAAATCACTGGATGTGTTCTATAGACCTCAAAGATGCGTACTACCACATCCTGATGGACAGGCGCTCCAGGAGGTTCCTCCGCTTCTGGCTGGGAGTCAGTCACTACCAGTTCCGGGTCCTTCCCTTTGGTCTCACCACAGCCCCCAGGGTGTTCACCAAAGTATTAGCAGTGGTAGCGGCCCACCTGAGGCTTCAGGGGGTGCAGGTCTTCCCCTACCTGGACGACTGGCTTCTTACCGCCCCAACAAGGCATCTACTACTATTGGCGCGAGACTCCTTTCTCCATCTTGCTCCCTTTCTGGGCATTACAATAAATCTGAAGAAATCCAACCTGGCCCACACAGCTCTTAGATTTTATAGGGGCCAGGTTAGACACAAGGAGTTTAAAAGCCTTCCTCACTGCGGACAGAGTTCAAAATCTGCAGCTCCAGGTGCGGGCCATTCTCCACTCAAGTTCTGTTCCGGCGGAGTTGGTCCTGAGGGCTCTAGGGTCCATGGCGTCTGCTATAGCACTTCTTCCTCTTGCCAGGCTCAATATGCGCATCCTCCAGTGGACTCTCTTAGTACAATGGTCATACCTTGCTCTCCCTATGCATCATCCCATTGTGATCAGCAAGGCTTGCAAGCGGTCCCTCCTGTGGTGGATTCACTCCCCAGATCTCCACGGAGGCCGCCCATTTTGTGCTTCTCCCCCTCTCGCCACGGTGACCACGGACGCCTCCCGCCTCGGTTGGGGGGGGCATTTTGCGGGCCGGACCGTCCAAGGCACGTGGAACGATTCAGAGACCTTTCTGCATATCAACGTTCTAGAGATGAGAGCAGTGCTCTTAGCGTTGCTAGCACTTCAGGACTTTCTTCCCTTGGGAACAATTGCGATTCAATCGGACAACATGTCGGTTGTCTGGTACATCAACAAGCAAGGGGGAACAAGGTCTTACCCCCTTTGTCGAGAAGCCATGAGAGTTTGGGAATGGGCAATCTCCACCAACCGCTTTCTAATAGCAACGCACATTCCGGGTCGGTCCAACATCCTTGCGGACAAGATCAGTCGCACCATTCTAACCCCTTACAAGTGGTCTCTCAATTTTCAAGTAGCGGAACGCATATTCGCACGGTGGGGAACTCCTTCATGCGATCTTTTTGCCTCTCCCTCAAACACCAAGTGCGACAGTTTTTTCGCTCTGATACCCCCTCCAGGAGGTTCTCCAAGAGACGCTCTGGTGCATGCTTGGCCACCCGGTCTTCTGTACGCTTATCCACCCTTGCCTCTGATGCTCCAAGTTCTTCAGAAAGCCTCTCGGGTGGGTTGCAGAATGATTCTCATTGCTCCGTTTTGGCCTCGACAGATCTGGTTCCCCTTTCTAAGGTCTCACTCGGTGAATCCTCCTTGGATTCTAGATCCCATTCCGGATCTGATATCCCACCCATCCTGCATATCTCCTCCGAACCTGGACAACCTGAAGCTGACCGCTTGGCTGCTCCAGTTCCACTCTTGATCAGGACTCCCGGTATTTCGTCACCTGTTAAGGCTATCCTGGTGGCAGCTCATAAACCGTCCACTAGGAAAGTCTACCGCAGCAAGTGGAAGCTGTTTTCTTTGTGGGCGGAGCAGCAAGGCCTGAATCCCTTCACGGTTCCTCTCCCTTTAGTGCTTGACTTTCTAACCTCTCTTTTTAACGATGGTGCCAGCAGTTCCACAGTCAAAGTACAACTAGCGGCAATTTCTCATTATCACATTGGTCATGACTCTAGTCCACTTATGTCAGCCAAGTTGTGTAAAATTTTCCTTAAAGGTACTTTCCTTCTCAGGCCCCCTGTGAAACAAGCGGTTCCTCCTTGGGACCTCTCCTTAGTTCTCCAGGCCTTGACGGCCCCCCCTTTGAACCAGCGGCTACGGTGGATCTCAAATTCTTGTCTTTCAAGACAGCCTTTTTAGTAGCCATTACATCGGCCAAGAGAGTTTCAGAGCTCCAAGCATTATCAGCTAAACCTCCTTATTTGGTATTTCATCCGGACCGTGTTTACCTCAGGACCAACCCGTCCTTTCTTCCTAAAGTAGCTTCTGAAGCAAACATTAATCAATCCATTAACCTCCCTGTTTTCTTTCCTAAATATGAAAACAAAGGTGAATACAAGCTTCACTCCTTAGATGTTCACAGGCAACTTAGATTTTATCTAAACAGAACGGCTGGTCATAGGCAATCCGACCAGTTGTTTATTTCCTTTGCTAAATTTAATTTGGGCAAGCCAATTTCTAAAGTTTCTCTGTCTCGCTGGATTTCACAGTGTATCTTATTGGCTTATCAAGCTTCAGGAAGTCCCGCACCGGAGGGTGTACACGCCCATTCAACCCGGTCAGTATCTACCTCGGCAGCCTTTAAGGCTAGGATTCCTCTAGATGATATTTGTGCAGCAGCCACGTGGGCTTCATCTCATACTTTTATTTCCCACTATAAGTTGGATCTTGCATCTAGGGGTAGAGCATCATTTGGCTCCGCGGTGCTCCGGAATATCCTTCCATGATGGCCGCCCAAGATTCAGGTAGCTGGGGACTCTGTCCCACAGGTTGCAGATAAATGAATCTCCTACTTCAGATTTAGAAGTTATGTACTCACCATAACGTTCCATCTGAGTAGGTGTATTCATTTGTCTGCAACCATCCCACCCTCCTATCCCCCTGGCCTTTGAGTTTCCTGCATATTATGTGTTACCCTTTTCAGGGTGTTCTTGCTGTTGGCAAACTTGATCTGAGGTCATGAGGGTAGAGCAGGGCATTATGGATGAGGGGAGGAGCTGAGAGCTTGGATCCATAGCTGGTAAACCATGCCGGTTCGGATCCGATATCGGATCCATAACCCACAGGTTGCAGACAAATGAATACACCTACTCAGATGGAACGTTATGGTGAGTACATAACTTCTAATTCATCCCTGTATATAAAGGAGGAAATTCAATGCACATCACTAACTTTAGACCTATAGCAATCTTTTCCCCTTCTCCAAAATACTTGAAAAATGTAATGTTAAGTTGTCTATCTTGCCTTCATTCTTGCTGGTTGGTTGGGTTCGGAGCCGATCCTCAGCTCCGACTCAGCCATCTTCAAAAGCTCGAGAGCTGCTTACTGGCTCGGGGCCCCCCTGTATCTCATGATGCCTGGCGCTAGATACCCAGATCCTGTTTGCCGCTTCTGCTGCGAGGTTGTTCTACTGGCTCAGGTCGTATAAAACTTTATTATTATTGTATTTTTCTTGTCAAAACTGTAGTTTGTAGTGTAGAATTAGTCGTTGGATTAGACTGTTGTATTGTAGCTAGTTTTTCTCTAGATCCGATTACTTTTCCCCAAGAAACTCGTTTGTTAGAGAGTTTCCCATCCCCCCTTCTCTCCCTTTCCTTACCTCAGAAAGGTTTTTTTCCGTTTAAGTTAGAGGATAACCTTTTCTCTCTATCTCTTTCTTAAAAAAAAAAAAAAAAAAAATATTTTATTGTCACTGTTAGTGTTTAGTGATAGTTATCTGTAGTTTTTTGTTGTAGTAGTGCTTGTAGTTGGTTGTGGTAACTGTAGTGTATAAATCTTAGTGGTTGGTTACTTTAATCTTCTGTGTGTGTTCTTGTCCATAGGTTCATAGGTTCATACTAGGCTATCTGCCCTAGGGCATTTATAAGCCTAGCCAGAGTGTGTTTGGCTTTCGCCACCCATTTTAAATTAATTTTGCTATGCCCTTTTTCGAGGTTAGTATACTGTGCCTCTGTCTAACAGTGACACAGAAGTGATACCCGGGGTAAACCTACGATCTCCCATCCACTCATCAAGATTCCTCTTGAAGAGAGTCAATGAGGGACTCTGCCTAACCTGGACTGGGATTTTATTCCAGAGTGAAGGGAGCCTCTGGGTTATGAATCTGTCCCTCCAGCATGTCCTATTTATTTCAGTGCTGAGGTTCAAGTCTCTCGAGAGCGTAGCTCGATAGGATTCGGATTTTCTGAGGTGCAGCATGTCCATTAATTCCGGGTTGGACATGGCTTTATACGTCAGGCACAGATCACCTCTGAGCAGGCGGTATGCCACTGAGTAGAGCTGGAGTTTCTTTAACCAGGCAGCATATGGCATCTGTTTGATCTCTTTGATCCTCTTGGTGAGGTACTTTTGGGTCTTTCCAGTTGCTGCAGGTGTCTGGTAAGGTACATCCCAAAAGGGGCATTGTACTCGATTATGGGCCTGATGAGGGATGAATAAAGAGGCACGATGACCTCCCCTGATCTAGATGTGAATCCCTTCATGATTAGGTGGGCTATATAAAATGTTTTTCTAACCACTTTGGCCACGTGGTTGTCAAATGAGAGATTGCTATCAACTTGGGTCCCCAGGTCCCTAATTACTTCTTCTGTACTTAATGGATTACCACCTATGTGGCAATGTGTGGGCACTTTGTTTTTGCCAAAGGGGATGACTATACACTTTTTGGCGTTTAGCTTGAGGCCATGGCTCTGGCACCAGTTGTCTGTTTCTATGAGGCCCTTTTGGAGGATGCTTGTGTCGGCTGGAGAGTCGATTATGGCGCCCAGTTTGCAGTCATCTGTGAACTTGGTCAGCCACAGTCCTTCCGTGTTGGCCTGTACCTCCAAGAAATATATACTGAACAAGAGAGGTCCCAGGACTGAGCCTTGTGGGACGCCACTTGTAACTGGTTTGGAGTCTGACATAGCTCCAGCAATTCTAACCATGTGGGTTCTGTCCTTGAGCCAGTTTGCAACCCATCTAGTGACATAGGGGGTTATATTTAAGCTGGTGAGCTTATCTATAATGCCCGAGTGGGGTATTGTATCAGAGGCTTTTGCGAGGTCCAGGTAGGCTGTATGGACCACCTTCCCCTCGTCAATGGCCGTGGTGACTGTTTCAAAGAAATTGACCAGGTTTAAGAGGCAGGATCTGCCCTTAACAAAGCCGAACTGGGTAGGATCCAGTGTCTGTAGGTCCCCAATATATTTATTTATGAGGTCCCTGATGATCCTTTCCATAGCTGTGCAGATCAAGCTAGTCAGGCTTATGGGGCAATAGTTTCCAGGATCCGTTGAGGCACCACCTTTGTGGAGAGGGACCACTGTTGCTGTACGCCACTCTTTGGGTACATGTCCTGTAGTAAGGCTGAGATTGAACAGTAGTTTTATGTTTGGGTTTAGCTCTTCTTGGAGTTCATGTAGGACGCAGCCCGGGACACCATCTGGTCCCATTGATGCTGTGTTTTTTGCTTTGGAGAGGGCGGCTCTTACCTGAGCATCTGAGGTGTCAGGGGGGCATCAATCTGTTGGGATAGATATTTGCCCTTTTGGTGGGGAGAAGTTTGCACTGAACCTGTCAGCTAGGATGTTGGCAATGTCTGTGGGTTTGGTGTATTTTTTGTCATTTTGGACTAAATCTGAGCATATCTGGGAATTCCCACCCAGGTTCCTAACATAACTAAAGAAAGCCTTGTGATTATCCTTAGTGTCCTGTGCAATTTTTCTCTCGAAGCTGGCCTTAGACGATTTTATGAGTGCCCGTAGTTTTTTGCTAATACTGATCAGAGATGCCTTCCCTTTTTGGGATTTTGCTCTGTCATGTAGTAGCTTCCTCCTTCTATTGTATAGTTTGTTTATGGCTGGGGTCCACCAGACAGGACGTCTGCCTTTAGAGGATTAGGTCTTGGTTTTATTTGGGATTGCAAGATCCATGCATTCCTGAAGGTGTTCATAGAATGCGTTTATTAAGGATTCTGCAATCTGGGCCGTATTTCCCACAGGCCCGGGGGCTTTAAAGGATTCCACCTCGGTTTTGTGGAGTGTGAAATTTGCTTTAGAGAAGTTTTTCACTGTGGTTTTCTGGGCAGGGGGTGGGGTCGGGATGTGAATATCCAGTGAGATTAGTTTATGGTCTGATCTTACCAGTGAGGGATACACTTCTGGTCTGGAGCATAGAGTCCCCATGTTGATGATGATCAGGTCCAGTATGTTTTCCCCTCTTGTGGGAGTGGTAACAAGTTGTTCCATAGCATTTGAGTTTATAAATTTTAGGAATCTTTGGGCTAGGGTGTTGGAGTTAGAGTAATGCTCCCAGTCTATGTTTGGGTAGTTGAAGTCGCCCAATATAATGGTGTTTGGAGAGACCTTCATATTTTCCAGTGTTCTCAGGAAGGCCAAGTGGGGTTCCTGGGTTTGGGAGGGTGGTCTGTCGCAGGCTATAAACTGGAAGGCAGTTTTACCCACTGTTATTTGCACATGGATAGTCTCAGATGCTTCATGCTGTGCCACCAACCTGGAGGTGTGGGTATCTTTGACGAATATTGATACTCCCCCTCCTTTTGTGGTTTGGTCCAAGTTTTGGCACCGAAAAGCATGGTATGAAGTATAACCTGGTAGTGCTGGGGTGCTCTCGGGAGCCTTGAACCATGTTTCTGTCACTGCACAGATATCGATGTTCTCCATGCTAAGGAGAGTTTTGAGTGCGTGCATCTTGAGGTTTAGACTTCTGGCGTTGAGTAGTATTACTCTTAGTTTCTTATCCCTTGTGATACCTATGGAGGTGGGTTTGTCTTTTGAGCCTTGCCTAAAAAGGCACTATGGTGGTAGCAAGAGCCTTTGCCAATATCCGAAAGCCCAGGGGTGACAGGTGCAAGCCGTCCCTAGCGAAGCATCGTGGCTTGTCGAGCATGTCATCCCAGGCTGACAGGCATTGGATCCCCTTTGAATGACACCAATACTTAAGCCAATTGTTGAAATTGATCATCTTGTCTTCATATTGTGGCATCATTGTTGGTGAGGGTAAGATGCTACTCAAGGTCAGGGTCATACCGGCCTGGGCTACATGCTCAGAGAGCTCCTCTATGTCTCTTTTCATGTAGTCCAGGGAGGTACGTCTCAGGTCATTCACACCAGCATGGACAGTGACTGAGTCATATTTGTACTTGCCTTGGAGTGACCTGAGTGCTTGTGTTATGTGGCGGATCCTAGCGCCCGACAGGCAGCTCACCGTGACCTTCTCCTTGTTCATCCTGGTGAGCAGGACGTCAGTGTGCCTGACGATAGTCACCTATTACAAGTGTATCAGGTGTGTTGTTTAGCCTTAAGGGCTGTGACTGTTTGGCACACTGGCTTTCTGAGCTATGTGTTGCACGTGTTTTGTTTTGGGTTAGCGGTTGCTTGGGTGTCTGCTTTGGAGGTCTCTGCTGCTTAGGCAGATTTTTATTTAGAGCCTCCGAGTATGTTTTTGTGTGTTTATGTGTTTGGTTTGCTGTCGTGGTAGGTCTATGTGAGACTGGAATTGTAGTGAGTGTGGTTTCCTTCTCTTCCTGACTGGTTATGCCAGTACTGAGTTGAGAGAGCTTAGCCTCCAGTTTGGCTATATAGTTGCATCTCTCACATGTGTTGGAATTTGTTGGGAGGAGGAGAGGGTTGTCTTTGTACATGAGGCAGTTGTAACATTGCCTCAAGATTCCCAGATTCACCAGCTGGACCGGAGAGGAGATTGACAACTGACCTTTGGACATGCTAGAATAGTATTGGGAATTCCTTTATAATTGAAAAAAAGGGCCAATGGGGAACAAGGTACTCAAGGGGGTTTGTGAGGGTGTAGTGCTTTTAATTTTTTAGTGCTGACTTAGTGAGCAAGTGCCAGGTAACTTAAATGCAATGTGTTACAGGTAACTTAAATGCAAAAACGACAAACAGTAACTTTCTTTCAAGTGAAACAAGGAAATAAGTACAGTAAGCAATGCAGATATCACTAGGGATCCACAGAAGCGCTGAAAAGCCGCGTTTTAGGTGAAATTAGCGTTTTAGGGAAATAAGCAAACAAACAACAAGCATACAAACAAAGCTAGATTCAGCAGGCCTGGATCTAGTCTATGCTACAGCAAACAAGGTGTACCAATTTCAGTAAGAAACAGTTCAAATATGCAGGCACTATAAGCCTTTAACCAGAAATTCTCAGCTCAGAAGGGCAGAGTCCAGCCTCTCTTCCCACGAGAGTGCAGACCACGAACCTTCTTAATGTAAAATAACTGGCCTGAAGCCCAAGTGCTTATACCAGAACTAATACACTTTTAGAATAACAGACACTGAGCTTTCAATCAGCAGTTCCCAACTTAGAAGGATGTAAGCTACCTGTCCTGCCACCACAGTGCAGGCCACAAACCTTAATGTAAAACATCTGGTCTGAAGCCCAAGTGCTTAAACGAAAAGGCTTAGAATGAGTTACACCAAGCAGTAATAAATACAGTTGAGTACTTTTAAGATGACGCGAAAGCAAAATAAAGTACGAAGAAACACAAATACAGTAAAAGCAGATCAAATTTTTTTTTTTTTTAAGTGGAAAGAGAGAAAGGAGTAACAGAAACTAAGCTGATTGGCCTTCTCAGATGTTCTCCCTGTACTGGGTAGAATGAGGTAATGACACTAGACTGGGAGGAGGGTCCCAGATCAAATTTACACTAGGGGCGGGCAACTGCAAAGCCACCAACTATAAAAACACTACACCAACAGGGAGGGAAGGTGGGTGGGAAAAAACCTGCAGAAATGTTAAATTAAAGTTTTAAACGGCTGATTAAACCCCAAGATTCACCGGTGAAGGCTCAACTCGTGAAATCTTCCAAGCCACCTAAACCGTCAGCTCCCAGTTCTGAGCCGTCGTTGGGTGAAGCCATACAATCCATCTCGGCTCTGGCTGGAACCGATGTCCCTCCCTCCCAGTTGGCTCAGACACGTTCTTCGCAGCTTTCTGAGAGTCGGAAAAGATCCAGGTCTCCTTCTCTGGAGTCGATACATTCGGTTCTGAAGTCGCCTCTGCTCCAATCAGAGCATAGTCATCGCTCATCCCACTCTTCTCAGTCCTCTACACTTTCGGACCATGACTTGGAAAGAGTGGTCAGTAGGCTGTTAAAATTGCAGGCCCTAGCTAAAATGTTGTCCAGCCCCCCTCATCAGGAGTTGGCTCCGTCCACAGCTGTAGATATTCCTCCTCCGACTCATTCTATGAGCTCGGAGCCGGAGTTCGTTGGGGTTCGAATCGTGGAACCATCGGCTCCGATACCCTCTCCTTCGGTTCCGTCATCGGGTCCGATCCTTTCCATGGTACCTTCCCTGGAGGGATCTGGGTGCCGAGACTCCCTCGTCAGCTCCAAAGGGGTGAGTGGCATCGGACCCTTGTCCAACCCCGCTCTCCCCTTCGGGGCTTCGGCTCAGTTGAGCTCGGCTCCTGCATCTGCCTCAGAGCCATCCCCTCGGTGCAGGAGGGGGTCTGGTTTCTTCGGAACCGGAGCCCTCTCTGCGTCCGGGCAGGGACACCATCGAGGTGATGAGGAGTGTACTGGCCCCTGAGTCAGTCCCACGATCGACCCCATCGGCTCCTCCCCCTAGGGTGCCTGCTTCAGCCTCTGCCCCTCTTCCAGACCCCAAGCGTGGGAATCCAGCGCTCCAGGACACCCCTTTGGGTGTATCCTCCTCTTCCGAGGCCTCCCCTGATCATTCAGAGGAGCCACCTCGCAAGAGGAAATGCAAGAGGAAGCATGTTGACTCCCCCGAGTCTGTCACATCGGATACCGACTTAGAGGAGTCAGAAGGGTCCCCAAGATCCCCCTCTGAAGATGTCTCCTTCTTAGACATCCTTGAGGTGCTTAGGCAGAGGGGAAACTGGACTAACCTAAGCCCTTCTGAGGATGAGTCGGTATTCCTGGACGCGTTTGGATCCCGACCTTCCACCTCCTGGGTGTCTCTGCCTTTCGACCCACTGATGTCTGTGGTGGCTCGGAAGGCGTGGACGGCTCCAGACACAGTGGAACCGACCCCTAGAAGACCTGCCAAATTCATTACTGCACCGCAGGACAAACAGTTCTTGACCAAAGGTGTCCCCGTTGATGCCATGGTGGTAGCGGCGGCCACAAAGGAGTTGGCTGAAACTTCTTCATCTGTCCATCCCCCTAACAAGGAGTCCAGGACGATGGACAAATATGGGAAGCGGATGTTCTCTTCTGCAACCTTTCCATGCGGTCCCTGAATTACCTGTGCCACTTTACCAGTCTTCAGAGGGATCTCCTGAAAGAGCTTGGAGATACCCTCCAAGATCCATAAGCTGAGGGGGCCCAGGCTAAGGCAGCCTCCCAGCTGGCGACTCTTAATTCAGTGGTAAACTCCTCCACGAGGCTCATTTCTTATGCAGCCGATGGTGTGAGTAGAGCTGCAGGCACAGGCGTGGCCTTAAGGAGGCATGCTTGGATGCGGCTATGTAACTTTGCGGAACCTTTCAGAGCATCTTTCACCAACACTCCTTTTGATGGTTCCTCTCTCTTCGGATCACAGGTGAAAGATATCCTTACCAGGTGTGAGCAGGAAGGCAAGACTCTCTCTGTCGTAGGAGTCCGTTTTTCCACTCCTTCCAGACCATATCCTAAGGGTCAGAAGAGTGGAAAAATGTGGTTCCAGAAATCCCAGGGAGCCTTGCCGGACACACGTGGTGAGTTCCCATCCAGGGGAAGAGGAGGGAACAATAACAGATGCCGGCCTCGTGGCAGAGGGGGGTCTGCAAAATCAGGGCAGCAGAGAATCTTTCTCTGAGAAGCCCTTCCAGCATCCCTGAAGGGTTGCCCGGCTGCCCACCTCTGGAGGCAGTCGGGGGGAGATTATCGCTGTACCCAAGAGCCTGGCAAGACATAACATGAGACAAATGGGTACAGTCTGTCATATCCAGAGGCTACAGAATTCCCTTCGTTTGCACCCCCTTAAGGTCAAACAAGTCCCTTCCAGACATTCCACCCAATCTAAGGGACCAAGCAGTTCAAGAAGTCTCAAAACTGCTAAAAAAAAGGGCCATCCAGCAAGTCCCAGCAGACCAACAAGGATCCAGAATTTACTCAAGGTTCTTTTTGGTACCAAAAAAGACAGGGGACTGGAGACCCATTCTGGATCTCAGCAGACTGAACAGGTCTGTACAAAGAACGAAGTTCCGGATGGTCACGCTACACTCCATTTTGCCCTTCATGGGTCAGGACAGTTGGATGTGCTCTATAGATCTTCAGGATGCGTACTACCACATCAAAATGGACAGACGCTCCAGAAGATTCATTCGCTTCCGGCTGGGAGCCAGTCATTATCAGTTCAGAGCTCTGCCCTTTGGTCTCACCACAGCCCCCAGGGTGTTACCAAATGTATGGCAGTAGTTACCGCTCACCTGAGATGGCAAGGATTCCAGGTGTTTCCATATCTCGACGACTGGCTCCTCACTGCTACCACCAGACATCACCTGCGAGCCAGAGACTGCACTATCGACACTTGCTCCAGGCTAGGTATCACAGTAAATTTCGAAAAGTCTGCATTGTCGCCCTGTCAATCTATCAGCTTTATAGGTGGAAATTTAAATACCAAAGACATGTTAGCGAGCCTCCCACCAGACAGGGTGTTAGTGATTCATCAGTAAGTCAAGGTTTCATTAGCATGCAAAAGAATTCAATCCAGGTTTGTCCTTCAAACTCTGGGTCTCATTGCAGCTGCGATCGTACTTTTCCCTCTAGCTCGTTTTCACATGAGGATTCTCCAGTGGCTTCTTTTCACCCAATGGTCCTTCCAGCAACTTCCCATGTCTTACATGATTATGATCACTCAAGCATACAAGAAGCACCTTGCATGGTGGATGGTCTCCACATCAGTGCTCCAGGGCAGACCATTTGTTCTACCCCCTCCAGTGGCTATGGTGACCACGGACGCCTCCCTGATTGGGTGGGGGGGGGGGCATTATCAGGGCAGAACAGTCCAGGGCACCTGGCAACCTCACGAGTACCATCTGCACATAAATGTCTTGGAGATGAGGGCCGTGCTCTTAGCGTTTCAGGCTCTTCAGGACTCTCTTCCTACCAGGACCATTGCAATTCAAACGGACAATGTGTCTGTAGTGTGGTACATCAACAAGCAGGGCGGAACCAGGTCCTACCCCCTATGTCGAGAAGCACTCAGACTCTGGCACTGGGCGATCTCTTCCCAATGGTTTCTGATTGCAACGCACATCCCTGGGAGGTCCAACGTCATAGCAGACAGACTGAGCAGAGCAGTTCTCATGCCTCACGAGTGGTCTCTGAACCAGGTAGTTGCGGACCAAATCTTCCGCAAATGGGGCCAACCTTGCTGCGACCTTTTTGCAACTCCCTTCAACAGCAAGTGCAGCAATTTCTTCTCTCTCCTTCCACTTCCCAGGCATTCCCCCAGAGACGCTCTAGTCCACGATTGGCCTCAGGGACTTCTTTATGCATTCCCCCCTTTTCCCCTCATCCTGAAGCTAATTCAGAAAGCTACCGTTTTG
The DNA here is from genome assembly GCF_019279795.1 of Protopterus annectens. Taxonomy (NCBI): domain Eukaryota; kingdom Metazoa; phylum Chordata; order Ceratodontiformes; family Protopteridae; genus Protopterus; species Protopterus annectens. The sequence goes on along the minus strand of NC_056732.1, from coordinate 606,487,083 downwards.
GGTTGCAAAATGATCCTCATTGCTCCTTACTGGCCTCGACAAATATGGTTCCCGTTCCTGCATCGCTATCTTCTCGAGCAGCCTTGGACTCTGGACCTAGTTCCAGACCTCCTGATTCATCAATCGGGTGGGCTGCACCAATTCCTACACTCTCTCCAGCTCACGGCTTGGTTGCTGCACTTCCAACTTTAGCCAGGCTTCCAGATATCTCCCCCTCTGTGCGCAAAATCCTTTTGTCATCACACAAGTCTACGACCAGAAAAACTTAACGCTAGTAAGTGGAAACGTTTTTCTTCCTGGGCAGAGGCAAAAATTATAGACCCCTTTTCAGCCCCTGTACACTACATTTTGGAATTTCTTTTGGAACTCCTCTTCCATGCTGGGTCCGCTTCCGCTACAATTAGAGTTCAGTTAGCTGCAATTTCAAATTTTCACATTGGCCTGTCGGAAAACAGTATCATGTCCCATAAGCTGTGTAAAGCCTTTCTCAAAGGAACCACTCTGCTCAGGCCCCCAGTGAGAGATCCTCCACCACCGTGGGATCTAAATTTGATTTTAGCTTCTGTAATTTTGCCCCCTTTCGAACCTGCAGCTTCTTGTTCATTGAAGTTCTTATCTTGGAAAACCCTTTTTCTGGTAGCTATTACTTCAGCCAGAAGAGTTTCGGAACTACAGGCTCTTTCTATCCGTCCCCCATACCTCGTGTTCCACAATGACAGGGTTGCTCTTAGGACTAATCCGTCCTTCCTTCCTTCCTAAGGTCTCCTCAGTGAGTAACTTGAATCAGTCCATAGACCTTCCTGTGTTTTTCCCTAACCACTCCAACAAGGCGGAATATAAGTTGCATCAGTTAGATGTTAACAGGCAGCTACGCTTTTATTTGCATAGAACCAAAGACATTAGAAAATCAGATCAACTTTTCCTGTCTTATGCAGTAGGTAAGCAAGGTCTTCCGGTCTCCAAGGTAACCTTATCCAGGTGGTTGACTTCTATTATCACATTCATATATCAACTCAGGAATAAAGAATTGCCAGTTAAACCAAATTGTCACTCCACCAGAGCTTTAGCTACTTCGGTGGCCTTTCAGGCTAGGTTGCCCATGGAATCTGTTTGTGCTGTGGCTACATGGGCCAACCCACACACCTTCATTTTGCATTACAAGTTGGATTTGGTTTCCAGGAGCAGAGCTGATTTTGGTTCCACTGTTCTGAAGAGTCTTTTCCAATGAGCCACCCAGGATTTTAGGTGCTAGGGACGCTGTCCCAACCAACAAGAATGAAGGCGAGATAGACAACTTAATATAAAGAAGTTATGTACCTACCATAACATTCCATGTTAGTTGTCTTCTTATCTCCTTCTTTCTTGCGTCCCACCCTCCATCTCCCTATCCTAGTGGACCGAGAAGAGTTCTTCTTGATTTTTCACTGGCTGAGTCTTCTCTGGCTATTTCTTTCTGACTAGTAGTCTCTCCAGTAGGATTTATGCATTCTAGGATATGATTCCTTTATTATTATGTCTGCAGTTAGACTTACCAAATGAGATCTGGGTATCTAGCGCCAGGCATCATGGGATATAGGGGGGCCTCGAGCCAGTAAGCAGCTCTCGAGCTTTTGAAGATGGCCGAGTCGGAGCCGAGGATCGGCTCCGAACCCAACCAACCAGCAAGAAAGAAGGCAAGAAGAAGACAACTAACATGGAACGTTATGGTAGGTACATAACTTCTTTTTCAGAAAAAAACTGTTTTACTCACCAATTTCAAAGCCCTTTATACTAGTGCATTGGCTTCATCTATTACTTGTTGGAAAAGGTTGTATTAGAAGTGTTCTAGAAGCAGCAGCTTGATGCTCTATACATAAATCTGCCACTTTTTTGTAGTGACTTACATTGTCTGCTATTACTCTCCAGAGCAATATTGGAGCATAACAGTTTTTAGGGATGCTTAACAAATGCTTGTTTGGCACCTTGCTGACATCATGAAAGTGCTTAATAAACCTGTATTTTTTTTCATTATTTTGGAGCATAATTTTGGAGCTCCATGCGCTACAAAACTTATTCTGCGTCTCTTTGATGCCAGAGAAGTGCATAGGAAGGTTGCTTCCCCTCACCAAGTTCAGAGTATATTCAGTATAATGCCTGTACTGCTACTTTGTTCAGAGCATTTGTTAACTGGAAGACAGGTGTCTTTTCTTTTCCTTGGATAAGAGTGTCCCTGTATAATTTTCAAACTGTTCCACTGATGTCTAGTGTACTTCTGAAGATTCAGAAGGAATCCCTCAAGATCATTGTAGTGATTCCCATTCTGGCCCAGGCAGCAGTGGTTCTCCCTTCTTTGGGAAATGGTCAGGGACAAGTACCACAAGCTTCTTCACAGACTGGATCTGCTCACACAAGATCAAAGGTGTCTGGTACACCCCAATCCCAGTCAACTTCAGCTAACTGCCTGGATCACAGGATCTGAATTCTCTTTAGGCACCTGTTTACTGAGGACATGCAGCAGCAGGTACGAATGGAGGCAAGAAAGCTTGGTGCTAGAAAATCATATATTAACAAATGGAAAAGGTTTTCTAGTTGTTGCAAATAACATAACCAAAATGCGTCCAGGCTAGTTGTTGTCACATTTTTCAACATTTGTGCAAGATATTTTCCAGTGGCCTTTCTTACTCCTCCATCAAGGTTCATTTACTGGCCATTTCAGTATGCCTACATATGGATCTTCCTCTTTCAAGGCATTCTCATGTCAAATGTTTTTGAAATGGGGTTTTACTTAAGAGGCCTCTAAGAAGACCGGCGGCACCTCCTTGGGATTTTGTGATAGAGAAGCTAATGCTTGCAAACTCTGAACTATTTAATCTGGCTGACTTGAGGTTTTTAACATGGAAAATAGTTTTACTAATTGCTTTGCCCTTTATGAGAAGAGTATTTGAGTTGTAAGCTGTTATGGTGAGTTAACCCGATCTCATTTTCCACAGAGACAGGGTTTCTTTGAGAACTCATCTGTCTTTTTTGTTTAAAGTAGTATCCAAATTTACTTTAAGCCAAACTGTCCGTTCCTCCATTTTCTTTACTTATCCTAACTATTGAGAGAGCAAGGATGCTTCATACCTTTGATGTCCACTGACAACTCAGGTACTATCTTGACAAATCTAATATTTCAGATCTTCAAATCTTTTGTTCATTTCTTGTGAAGGTAAGAAGAAAAGACTACCTGTGTCAATACAGGCTGTTTCCAAATGGATGTCTGAGGCTATTAACCCAGGCATTTTCAAGGCCCTCTATACTAGTGCATTGGCTTCATCTATGACTTTTTGGAATAGGTTGTATTCCAGAAGTATTCCAAAAGCAGCAGCATGGTGCTCTATATATACCCATACAATTCATTACAGGTTTGATTCCTTCTAAACATCTAGATCAGGCTTTGCTAGGACCATTTTCATGTGGCTCTTGGACCTTTTCACTTCCACTTTCCAAATTTATAAGTTATGGTAATCTACCGACATAGCTTAAGTTATTGCAGCAATAATCAATATGAAGAACATTTATTATGCTTTGTTGTTGGCTCTAGCATTGCCCATTCAGGGCTCAGCTACCCTGTCTCTGTTGGCATGAAAGCTCTAAAGAGCTTGGCACCGAAACCTGTCTTGTTAGTTAGCTCAGCTTGAACTAACTGGGTGTGTGGAATGTGCTTGAAGCTTTGGAAGCTGTCTGGCTGTCTTTTTACACCCTCTGCAGAATATAACCCATATAGCTTAGGCTATTGCTGCAGTTATCATTCGAACAACTTATGTTATCGTACGTTTACTTACACTACTGTACTTTTTTCATTGCACATAGTAGTTCATCGCTGTATAATTTCATTTAACATTCAAGCACCTTTTTCTCCCAAGGCCTCTGCTGAAAAAGGGCAATTCCGCCCATTTGAACCTTTCCTGTAAATATATGGCAGTCAATTGATCAATAAATAAGCAAATAGATTAGAAAGTGTGAACTAGATGCAGCACAGTGCAAGCTAGCAGAGCAGGACAAGCTGAAAAAGATCTGTGGCCGCTTTCCATTTTTATATAAATCAGTGGCAGTGACAGTTTTGCAGACTTGTTTCTTAGGAGCCGATATTTTTACTTTTGTTCTGTTCTGTTCTGCTTCTGCTGAATCAGGATGATGAGGGAGTCACATACTTCACGATGAGTTACACTGCACTGCACTGCTGCAGACTACACAGATGCAATACTCCAGGCTACAGTGCATGTTAAAGGCTCAAGTAGTAGAGGTTAGTTAAGTACTGCATCAACTCATACTTATGCTAAAAGAAAGTTATTGCAGTTGTATAGCTACATGTATATATATATATATATATATATATATCTACAACTCAGACCTCCTATGCTGAAAGAAAGGCATTGTAATTGTATATATGCATGTATGTATATATATATATATATATATAAGTATTTCTCTCCCTCTCTGTGTGTGTGTGTGTGTGTGTGTGTGTGTGTGTGTGTGTATATATATATATATATATATATATATATATATATATATATATATATGGGTCCCAGTTGTTTTGTTGACAGTACAGTTCATCGAGCAGCCACGGTGGTGCAGCGGTAGCATTGTTGCCTCACAGCAAGAGGTTCTCCTGTTTGATTCTCAGCTGGAGTGCCTTCTGCGTGGAGTCTACATTTCCTCCCTGCGGTCGAGTGGCGTTCGAAAAACATGCGTGAATGGGCGTGCCTTCACTGAAGGTTGGGCATTGGGCTGGCAACTCGGCACCATAAAAATATACTACCAATTATTAGCGGACAGAGTTCCACTGTGGCGACCCCTAAAAGCCGAAAAGACAAACAACAACAGTTCATCGAACTGTACTTTGTCGAAATTACTTTAGTGAAAGTGCATTTTGTCGAAAATGCACTTTCGTTAAAAAAAAATAAATAAAAAACATGCCGTTTGCATGTACCATTGGTTGTACATTGATACATACTGTTGATATACAACTAAGGAAACTGATGTTGAGATCATAGTACAGTGGGGATAATGGAATATTCCCTTTTCCCCACTGTAGTGCTAACTTGGAGTGAGAATATTAAAGTAGGGGGGTGGGAGGGCACAGCCCCCACATGGGGGGGTGCAGGGGGGTTTGCCCCACTGCATATTAGTGTTTACTGTGTTCTTTTTTTTTTAATGTTTAGTCTTTTTTTAATTTGTCCGTGAAAGTGCATTTTCGACAAAATGCACTTTTGCAGAAGTCGGTTCGCAGAAGTACGGTTTGATGAACCGTACTTTTGATTAAAGAATAAAAATCCATATATATATATATATATATATATGTACATATATGCGGGTGCCATTCATAGCAGCGAATGCTTCAAATATTGAAGCACAAAAGATCAAACACAGAAAGCTTAAACACATAACATAGACACTATGTGCTGCAATTATTTTTTGCAGCAATAAAAGCTAAGTAACGTTGCATGAGATTGCAGTACAACAGGGACTGTTTTTCCTCTTTCTGTGCTGTAGTGCAATCTCAGAATTGGTGTATATAATTAGCATGGGGTGTGGGGGGGCTTGCCCTCTTGCCAAGATTCTGATTGCAATACTGCCAGTGTTTTATGTTGTGACTTTCTTTGGTTGATGTTTTTGTTCTTCAATGTTTGAAGTATTCACTGTTATGAATATATTCATTTGTATGTGTATATGTAAGTATGGATGTATGTATGTTTTTATGTATAAATCTGTATCTATCTATATATAACCATCCATTTAAAAATCACTGCATGGAAAAAGAGCTTATCGAACACAACTTGTCGATCAGGAGCCTACTGAAAAAAAAATAATTTTTTTTCAGGGGACAAGCCCTCCTGAAACATACCCCCCACACCCACTGCTTATTATATATACCAGCTCCAAGGTGCACTTCAGTCGGGGAAGTGCAAATTTCCCTATCCCCTCTGTACAGCAATTTACAACAGAACAACTGCTGGCACATTTGGTCAACTGATTTTCAGTAAGCTGTACCTGCAGTTCTCCAGGTTTGACAACTTGTAAGTAACCTGTAGATAGATAAAGAGAGAGAGAGAGAAGTATGTTTTATGTATTTTAGTTGTCTCTGCTTTCTCTTCAGAATAGTGCTTTTCCTTTCCTCCCCTCCAAGCTGCTGATTCCTGCATATGTTAGAATGGCTAAATTCAGTGTCTTAAGCAGAAGTGTTTGACAGAGATTCAAAAGTAGTTGTCAAAAGTTTTATGTGTATGTTGATGTGCGTGCATGTGCAATGATTGCAGTGGTGCTCACTTGGCTGTTTTGTACTGTTTGGAAATATGCTTGTGTAACTTGTCACAGTGTAGTATACTTTTCTGTTGTAGCTATGCAGTTGTACATTTATTAGCACCACCACAAGAGTCCTAATTTTACATGCAATTGCCTTAAAAGTATGAATTTATGCATTATGCCCCTTTCATTCGATGTGGGTGATTTTGTGCCCACTGAATGGCGCACAGCACAGTTATCCCACTCCACAAAGGGGAAGCCACTACTGATCCCGGTAACTATCGACCTATTAGCCTGATGCACCTGGTCTGCAAGGCCATGGAACGTGTCATCATGGAACTCATAAACAAAAACATTGGTAACCTCCAAACTCTGGATCCCACCCAGTTTGGGTTTGTGAATGGCAGATCATGCCTCCTGAACCTGATCGACTTCTTTGAGGCAGTCATTAAAGCCATGGATGAGGTTAAGGTGGTTCACACAGCCTATCTTGACCTCGCCATGGCTTTCAACACCATCCCCCATTCTGGAATTATAGCTAAACTCATTAAATTAGGTATAAATCCCTACGTCACAAGATGGGTTGCCAACTGACTGACAGAACCCACACTGTAAAAGTTGCAGACTCCAAATCTGACCTCAAGGCAGTGACAAGTGGAGTGCCACAGGGTTCCATCATGGGACCTCTCCTGTTTGGTATCTACGTCTCTGAAGTACAGACTAACACAGAAGGCCTCTGGCTGATGAAGTCCGCAGATGACTGCAAACTAGGAGCCATAGTTAAGTCCCCAAATGATGTGGACATCCTACAGAAGGGCCTCACTGAGACAGATGCCTGGTGTCAGAGCCATGGCCTCAAGCTCAATGCCAAAAAGTGTAGTGTCATCCCCTTTGGTTAAAAACTCTGTACCCATGAACTACCACATAGGCAGCAATCTACTTAACACCGAATGCGTGATAAGAGACCTTGGGACCCAGGTGGGCAGTAGTCTCTCCTTTGATAGTCACATCGCCACAGTAGTCAGGAAGCCCTTCTACGTGGCACACTTCATCATAAAAGGGTTCTCATCCAGAAAAAAAGAGGTCATTGTTCCCCTCTACTCGTCACTCATTAGACCCATTATAGCGTACAATGCCCCTTTTGGAATGTACCTCACAAGGCATCTGCAGCAGCTGGAAAGGTCACAGAAGTACCTCACAAAGAGGATTACTGGCCTCAAACAAATGCCCTACACTGACCACCTCAAAAACTCCAGCTTTACTTTGTAGCATATCGCCTACTCCGAGGTGATCTCTGCCTAACATATAAAGCTATGTCAGACCCAGAGCTGTTGGACATGCTACACCTAAAGAAATCCCAATCCCTCCAAGCTACACACCCTAGGGACCTAAACCTTGTCACCACAATAAACAGGACACGTTGGAGGGGTAGATTCCTGTCCCAGAGTCTTCCTATACTCTGGAACAAGCTACCCATCTATGTCAAGCAAAGTTCTTCATTAGCACTCTTCAAGAAAAATCTTGATGAGTGGATGGGAAATAGGCAATACACCCCGTGGATCACTTCTGTGTCTCTGCTGGACAGTGGCACAGGAAAATAACTCTCTTGGGTGGCGTAAGCTATGGTACCTTGCTGGCTAGGCTTACGTAGACCCTTGGGCCGATAGCCTAGTACCTACTTATGAACCTATGTATAAGCAAATTTTGAGTGCAATAATTTCAGACTCTCTGCTATGATTTGCAATGTTTCCTTGCCATGATTTTGAAAACTGGCAAGCGGAGAGGTGTGTGCAATGTCTTAGTGCTAGGGGTGGAACTAGCAGACTGAGAAAGTGTTATGGGCTACGAAGTACTAAGTCTTCTAGCATAAGTCATAGCAGCTCCTGCAGCCATAACTGTATTCGTAGATATAAACTTATAGTAATTACCTCCAACTTGCAATAAATTTATAGTAATTACCTCCAACTCGCATTTATACACTGCATTTGAGGCTTTAAATATGAAGAAGTGAGACTATCAGTTGAGGCCAAGTTAACTTATATTTCTGTAATTCTGAATTTCTCTGCCTATCCATTTATTTTTCATTTATACAAAATTAGGTGTTTTTTAAAACGTTTGGAGGTGCTGTAACTTTGATATAACATATCTTGGTTCTCTCATCTATGTGAAAGAAATATCCTGAATGATATTACCGTACAGATAAGGTTAGTAAAAGCATAACACAAAGGAATATGATTGGGTCTCTGATGAGAACCAAGTTGTTATATGCTGTCAACATGGATATTAAGAAATTCACCTTGACAGAGGAGCAAGGCAAAGCTCAAGAGGTGAATCATGATATCCATTTTGAGAACACATAATTTGTTCATGATTGGAGAGACTTCCAGAGTCTTCCTATACTCTGGAACAAGCTACCCATCTATGTAACTAATTGTTTGTAGTACATGGATCCTCAGCTGTTCCCATGTACTTCTACTTTCAGAAAAAAGTGTCGGAGTGCAAAATATTTTGCAGCTTTGAAAGTCATAAAACACTTAACACCGACACTGGTCAGAAGTTAAGTGCATCTTTGATGGTCTGATAGCAGTAAAAGCTGTTAAACACTTTATGTGTGTGTATGTGTGTGTGTCTGTGTGTCATTGATAAATGTTTTACATCTTTCACAGCTGTCTTAGGCTGGTTCTTGCCATAGTCCTGTGGTGGCCACTGTGTACATTCTAGCTCAAGACTAGCACATAATAGCTCAGCTGTTAGTCAACTCGCTCTGCCACACTTTTTGCTTGGAAATATGGCAGAGTAAAGAATATGACAGTTTTTAAAGCCATTTTAGCTTCTGCCACTTTTTTGTGGTGCCTTGCATTGTCTGCTATTACTCTCCAGAGGAATATTGGAGCTTAACAGTTTTTAGGGATGCTTAACAAATGCTTGTTTGGCACCTTTCTGACATCATAAAAGTGCTTAATAAACCTGTCTTTTTCATTGTTTCGAAGCATAATTTTGGTGCTCCATGCACTACAAAACTTATTCTGCATCTCTGTGATGCCAGAAAACTGCATAGAAGGGTTGTTTCCCCATCCCAAGTTCAGAGTATATTCAGTATGCTGCCTATATTGCTACTTTACTCAGAACAGTTGTAAACCAGTTAAATGTTAAAGAATCTTTTGGTGACACATTTTCATTTAGAACAGTATGTAATTGTTAAGAAAAATGTTATTTTGCATGATTTTCAAATGCAGATAGTCTTTGATTTGAAAAAAGTTGTAAGAGATGACCAACAGCAAGTTTTATTTCCTTCATAAGTACTTGTCCTATATCTTTTGAAGTCTTTTACCTCATAAGCATACTACACACCTCTTGTCAGGACAGGATCTCTGTGCTTTCTTGTGTGTATCATGACTGTCTGAAGTTCCCTGGGCCCTTTTAAAAGTATACCATGCTATGAAATAAGGCATTTTGTGGCAAAATTGTACTTCCTCTTTAATGTGAAACAAAGCGTATGTTAGAAGCTTGAAAATATAAGTTCAGCAGTTATTTTGTAACACACAATTGATATGCTAATAAGTAATGAAGTTCAAACTTAGAAATGCTTATAATTTTAGATCTGAAGTAAGCTACTTCATTTGATCTGCAACCTGTGTCGGATCCGATCCGGCAGCTTTCCAAGATCCGAGCTCCTAGCTCCTCCCCCCTACCCATAATCCCCTACTACTAACCACATTACCTCAGATCATTTTTTGCCGCGGCTGAAGAAGCTTCCCTGTGAAGAGCTCCTGGCTGGGTGAGATCATTGCTGGTTTTAAACCACTTTTTTCCAACTAAAGTTGTCGTTGTGTGTGTGCTAGCCCCTTTTTCTGCTCCTAGTGCTAGTTTTTGGTTCCTTTTGTTAATTTTAATCGCTAGCTTACCTTCACTCCCCCTCCTAGTGTTTGGGTGTGTCTGTGAATGATGTCTGAAGGGCCTAAGGCCGTTTTTTCTAAATGTACTGAGTGTGGCCACAAGCTTTCCCCAGCTGATGGCCACACTCAGTGCGTTTTGTGCCTGGGGGCGTCCCATTTGTCAGATGCCTGCCAGATCTGCGCGGTCTTTAACCCCTGGGCACTTCGGGATAGGAAGAACAAGCAGATCCTGGCGGGAAAGCTCCCCTAGGAGTCTGCTTCTTCTTCCTCTCCCGTTCGGGCTCCAGCTGCTTCGGCAGCTTCGGCACCGTCTGTCCCCTTAGCTCTACTAGGGACTCAACCTCCCTCTTCAGGTTTGAGCTCTGGGGAAACTAGTGCCTCTTCCCTTAGAGAGAAGAAGCACAAGGATAAGGAAGAACATAGGTCCCACAAAAGGCGGGCCGAACCTCATCCTTCTGCTCCGCCAGTGAAAGTGCTCAAGTCTCCCTCGAGGGTCTCCGGATCCCCCTCCTTTCGGCCCTGTTTCTCGCCGGAGGAGGAGGATAGGTCTCCCTCGAGATCTTTGAGGCGGGCTTCGGATCCACCCGTACCCCCACTGTATGAGGGTCTGTCTTCCATCATCTGTCCATCGGGACAGCCTGCCCAAGCCCTCCAGCTATTTCCCGCGGAGGAACAACAACCCGTGGACGAGCCCTCTTTGGACAGCCCCACCGAGGAGGTCCCTCGGAAACATCGGTGCAAAAGGAGGCACCTGGACTCCCCCGAGTCCGTTACCACAGACACAGACTTAGATGATACAGAGGGTTCCCAAAGGTCACCCCCTGAAGATGTCTCCTTTGGAAACATCATGGAAATGTTGCATATCAGAGGGGGGTGGTCAGCCCAAAAGCCCTCCCTTGATGAGTCCGTGTTCCTGGAGGCCTTTGAGGCAGGCCCATCTACCTCCTGGGTGTCCCCTCTGGCCGACCCCCTGGTGGACTTAATTACCACCAGGGCGTGGAAGGAGCCCGACACCGTGGAGCCAATCCCTAGGCACCCTGATAAAGTCCTCAGTCCCCCCACAGATTGACCGTCTTGGGCCAAAGGAACCCCCGTTGATGCCATGTTGGTGGTGGCGGCCTCCAAGAAAGAACTCGTGCAGGAGAGTTCTTCGGTTCACCCGCCGGATAAGGAATCTCGAGCTCTTGACTGGATTGGGAAGCGGATGTTTGTTTCAGCGACCTTTTCCATAAGGGCGCTGAACTATATGGCACATACCATTAGGCTACAGCGAGACTTGATTAAGGAATACGCTGCAGCCCCCCCGGAGTCCATGTCGGTCGCAGACAAGAAGGTTTTTGAGACTCGAATGGCCACTCTAAAATCCTTCTCCAATACATCTAAGCGGCTTCTCTCCCACGCAACGGAGGGGGCCGCTAGAGCTAGCGGAGCCGGGGTCGTCTTGCGACGTCTCTCCTGGCTCCGTCTTTGTGACTTCGCAGATCCCTTCAAGGCGTCCTTCACGAACACCCCTTTTGACGGTTCTGCCTTGTTTGGCAAAACTGTTCGCGACACGCTGGTCCAAAGCGAAAAGGATGGGAAGACACTGTCTGCCGTCGGAGTCCGCTTCTCTAATCCCCAAAGATCCTTCCCCAGGAATCAGAGGGGACAAAAGAAGCTGTGGTTCCGTAAGTCTCAGCAATCCCATCCTGCTGCAGACCACTCATCATCTAGAGGCAGAGGAGGACAAGGTGGATGCCGGCCCAGAGGCAGAGGGGGGCCGCGTAACTTCAGGTCTAGAGAACCTTTCTCGGACAGACCCGCGCAACAGCCCTGAGGGCTTGCCTGACTGTCCCTCTCTGGAGGAAGTCGGGGGGCGGTTGTCGGAGCACCTGTTAAACTGGGAGTCCCTTACAACAGATCGATGGGTGCACCGGATCATATCCAGAGGATACTCCATTCCATTCATAAACCTTCCCCCCAAACCCAGACGTTTCCCCGATGTCCCACATGATCAGAGGGAGGCAGCGGCTTTGGAGATTTCAAAGCTGCTAAGAAAAAGAGCCATCCAGCCCGTCCCCCCAGATCATTCCGGATTGGGGTATTACTCCAGGTTCTTTTTGGTGCCAAAGAAAACGGGGGACCTCAGACCCATCCTAGACCTTTCCGCTCTGAACCTGTTCATACCCAAGGAAAAGTTCCGGATGGTCACTCTCCAGTCAATTCTCCCCCTTCTGCGGGAGAACGACTGGATGTGCTCATTAGACCTCATGGATGCGTATTACCACATCTTGATGGACAGACGATCCAGGAGGTTTCTCCCCTTCCGGCTCGGAGCCAGTCATTATCAATTCAGGGTTCTTCCATTCGGCCTCACCTCAGCCCCCAGAGTGTTCACCAAGGTCATGGCAGTGGTTGCAGCCCACTTGAGACTTCAGGGCATTCAGGTCTTCCCCTACCTAGACGACTGGCTCCTCACCGCGACCAACAGGCATCAGCTCTGTGTGGCGAGAGATTACGCTCTGTCTCTGGCCCACAACCTAGGCATCTCAGTGAACGAGCAGAAATCCTGCCTGTGCCCCACTCAAGCCCTAGAATTCATAGGGGCCAGGTTGGATACACGAATCTCCCGAGTTGTTCTAACGTCAGTCAGGCTGAACAGCTTGTTGTATCAGGTGTTAGCCCTTCTTTGGAGCCCTGCTCCTCCAGCAGAGTTAGTCCTGAGGGCACTGGGGTCTGTGTCAGCAGCGATCGGTCTCTCTCTTCATGCCCGTCTGCGAATGCGCATATTACAATGGACCCTTCAAGTCCAATGGTCCCTGTCGATCCACCCGTTAAGCACACCAATACCCCTGAGCAGGGTGTGCAGGGACTCCCTTCTGTGGCGGTTACGTGCGCAGGAACTCAGAGAAGGGAGGCCCTTTGTGATCCCCCCGGTCGAAGCCACGTTGACCACGGACGCTTCTCGACTCGGGTGGGGGGGGGCATTGTTCAGGCAGATCCGTTCAAGGCACGTGGACTTCCCTAGAGACCACATTGCATATCAATGTCCTAGAGATGAGGGCGGTGCTTTTGGCATTACAAGCTCTCCACGACCTTCTTCCCCTGGGGACTATTGCAATCCAGACGGACAACATGTCAGTAGTCTGGTATATAAACAAACAAGGAGGGACCAGATCTTATCCCCTGTGACAAGAAGCCATGAGAGTGTGGGAATGGGCGATTTCCACCAACCGCTTTCTGATAGCAACGCACATTCCGGGACGGTCCAACATATTAGCAGACAAGCTAAGTCGGGTGCTCCTCACTCCATACGAGTGGTCTCTGAATTCGTCTATTGCGAAGCAGATCTTCCACAAATGGGGTCAACCTCGCTCCGATATTTTCGCTTCTCCTTTAAACACAAAATGAGGGAGTACTTCGCGATAGTTCCCCCCAGAGGGGAGACCCCCAGAGACACTCTATTCCATGCTTGGCCCCCCGGACTCCTTTATGCTTATCACCCCCTCCCACTCATGATGAAATTCATCCAGAAAGCCTGTTGGTTGGGGAGCAGAGTTATCCTCATAGCCCCATTCTGGCCTCGACAGATCTGGTTCCCCTTTCTGCGGTCTCACAGTATGGCTCCTCCATGGATTCTGGATCCCAGTCCAGACCTAATCTTGTATCCAGCGGGATACCCTACCCCGAACCTGGTCAATCTCAAACTTGCTGCTTGGTTGATCCAGTTCCATTAATGGCTAGGACTCCCGGTATCTCATCCCCCGTTAAGGCTATTCTGGTGGCTGCTCATAAACCGTCTACCAGAAAACTTTACAACAGTAAATGGAAACGTTTCTCCATCTGGGCCAAAGACCAAGACTTGGACCCATTTACTGCCCCTATTCCGACTATTCTGGACTTCCTTTCCCTGCTTTTTAGGCAGGGAGCAAGTGTCTCCACGGTTAAGGTGCAGCTGGCGGCCATCTCCCATTTTCATGTGGGGGACGGCATAGGCTCCTTAGCATCTACAAAGTTGTGCAAAACCTTCTTAAGAGGCGTTTTTCTTTTAAAACCACCTGTAAAGACTGTGGTTCCACCGTGGGATCTCACTCTGGTCTTGCAAGCCTTGACGAGACCACCTTTCGAGCCTGCGGCCTCGGTTCCGTTGAAGTTCTTATCTTGGAAAACGGCTTTCTTGGTGGCTATTACTTCAGCCAAGAGGGTTTCAGAATTGCAAGCTCTGTGTATCAAACCTCCGTACCTTATCTTTCACAAGGATAGAGTGTCCCTCAGGACTAATCCGTCTTTCTTGCCTAAGGTGGCTACAGAATCGAATATTAATCAGTCAATAAATCTTCCTGTATTTTTCCCAAATTTTCACAACAAAGGTGAATACACGTTGCACAAATTGGATGTACACAGACAATTGTGTTTTTACTTGCACAGGACTAGATAGTTTCGCAAGTCGGACCAGTTGTTTGTGTCTTATGCAAAGTCAGCCATGGGCAAGGCAATTGCTAAAGTGACTGTAGCAAATTGGATCTGTCAGTGCATTATACTGGGATACACTTCGTCTGGCAAGCCAGCTCCGGTTGGCATCCGTGCTCATTCCACAAGATCTGTAGCTACCTCAACAGTCTTTTGGTCTAGGGTTCCAGTAGACGATATATGTTCAGCAGCTACCTGGTCCTCATCTCATACATTCATTTCTCATTACAAGCGGGATATGATTTCCAGGAGTAGGGCTTCTTTTGGCTCCGCGGTGCTTCGGAATATCCTTCTGTAAGGACCACCCAGGTTCTTGTAGGTTAGCTGGGGACTCTGTCCCACAGGTTGCAGATCAAATGAAGTAGCTACTTCAGATAAAGAAGTTATGTACTCACCATAACGTTCCATCTGAGTAGATACTTCATTTGTCTACAACCGACCCCCCCTGCCATCCCCCGAACCTTTCGGGAATTTTCTGATCACTCGGAGTTGGTTTCTGTCTCAAGTTGGTGAGGCAAAAAAAACGATCTGAGGTAATGTGGTTAGTAGTAGGGGATTATGGGTAGGGGGGAGGAGCTAGGAGCTCAGATCTTGGAGCTTGGAAAGCTGCCGGATCGGATCCGACACCCCACAGGTTGCAGACAAATGAAGTATCTACTCAGATGGAACATTATGGTGAGTACATAACTTATTTTTTTGTCATATTTAACTGTAGAAAATAGAAATACTGATTTAGGCATTGGGCACGTAAAGTGCGTCATTCATTCAGCTAATCTCATTAGAGAAGCATTGTTAACTACAGGCCACATAAAGGCTTAATTTTTCAACTTTAATTATTGTTTGTAAATACATGGTGGTATATTACATGCCATGTAATATTAAACTTGTAATAAAGTGTGCATATTTGAAATTATTCTGTGTCTGAGTGTCTATTACTAAGTTATTTTTTTAAACAAGAAACGTTATTAAATTATAATGTATGACATAGCCAATCTTACATTTATATAAATGAAAATAAACCATAGCGACACAGTCTCAGTTGCAAACATTGTATATTACAAACTATGCTGACAGAAATGTATTTGCAAACATTATATATCACTTATAATATATCTAGTCATTGTCAGTCAGCCATTACATACCTAATTCAGTTCCTGCCTCCTTTTAAACCTCATTCCTCCTCTGCATGCATTGATCCCACACTTCCCATTTTTCCTATGTAATTTGCTCTTATCCTTTTCTAAAGATCCCATTTCCAGTTGTTTTATCTCTGCTACTATCTTCGCTACTTTTATTGAAGTTGGCGTATACTTTGATTTCCATTTTCTAGTAATCGCTTTTTTGGCAGCCATCATAATTAGACTCAGCAAGGCCTTACTACGTCTAGGCATTCAATTCTGTATCATAGCTCAAAAAAATAATTTCTTTACTTACACCAATTTGCTCACCCAGCATCTCCGGCAGAACATTCTGCAGGGAATTTTTAAAGTCTGCCAACTCATTACACTCCCAGAAAATATGTTCCCATACTCCCAGAAAATATGTTCCCAGTTACCTCTTTCTTCCCCATCACATCTCCTACATTTGCTGTCTACATGAAGACAAATTCTTTATAGTCTACTTCACATATAAAAATACCTATGTAAACACTTCCAAGCAAAGATCCTAAATCTTCTAGACTTTGTTGCAATTTGGGAGACATACATATATCCCCCATTGTTTCTTTGTGAATTGCTTATTCAATCTCTCTTCCCAATCCTTTCTATCTTTCTCTTATTGATTCTTATAGTTATCATGCAATATTTTATATGCTCTACTAATTATTCCTTTCTTAATGACAATTTCTGTTTTAGATTCTACAAAAACTCTACCAGTGCTGGTCTTTCATTTAGGACCACTTATTTCTTTCTCTTTGCTTATACTGTGATATCAGTCCTTGATAAGGAAGGCAATCTCTAACCTGCAGTTCAAGTAAGTTATTGGCTTCTTCTCAGTCTATTACCTTTCCCTCTCTAGTTATTTGCTCCCAGTGCATTGGTTCCTTTGCCAGTTTTCTCCAGTAAATTCCTGCCCCCTCTTGCCTATTGTGTGTATCCTTAATTGCAGTCACCCCATTAGTAAAATCTCCTTTCTCCATTCCCATGTTAGCGTAGTTCTTAGAATACTTTCAGCTACTTTAACAATAATCATACAGAATATTATATTCCTAGTCTCCTTAAAGTCTGCATCCAAAATCCCAGTCTCTCCTTGTTTTTTGAGCTTCCCCCCCATTTCATCCTCATCTCGTTCCAGTTTGAGTTAGTTTTCTGCTTATGCTATGTATAGGAGCTTTACATGTGTTGCTGTGAAATACCCCTTCAAATTAGGTAATCCCAATCCGTCCTGTTTTGTTGGAAGGATAAGTTTATCCCACTTGACTCTTGCTGTCTTCCCCTCCCAGATAAAATCCTTCAGCTCTTTATTAATTGCTATCCTCAACTTCTCCTCTGGTTGATAAAAATATGCCTGACCTGTGTATAAGACTAAAGGGACTAAAAACATTTTAACCACTTGTAGCTTACTATCGATATCTAAATAATACAGCTCTCATTTTCTAAGTTTTTGTATTGTCTTTTGCTTAATCTCTTCTCACTTATTCTTAGCTACCACACCATAATAATTTTTAATCCATACTCCTAAATACTTCTTTTTATCATGTTACCATAAGTATACATATTTCTCAATCAGTTTATGTATGGGAACATAATTTACCGCTATTGCACTTTTTTAGATTCATTAATTTTGTATTCCAGAACTTTTGAAACTGTCTCAATATGTTCCACAGCACTGTAATGTCCCATTGTGGTTTTGTCAGGTTTAAAATAATGTCATTTGCAGATAGAGCCAGTATTTCTTGGCTACCATACCAATTATTATATCCTTGAATTTCTGAGTCCCTTATTTTCTTTTCCAAAGTCTCTAAATATAATGCAAATAATAAAGAGTAGAGAGGTCACCCTGCCTTGTTTCTCCGCTGAAACCGAGATTATTAGAGAGGACCCCACCAACTTTAATTTTTGCCTCCAATCCCACATTTATCCTCCCAATCAACCTTATAATTTTATCAGAGAATGCAAAACATCCATTGCTCTGTTCATGAAGTCCCAGCTTACTCTGTCAAATGCTTTCTCTCCATCAAGACCCACCAACAATATTGGTATTTTATTGCATTCTGATTCCCTCTGGATCATCAGTGTTCTGTTAACATTGTCAAATGTTTGCCTCCCCTCCACAAAACTGCATTGATCCATATCTGTCAATTTTGGCATCACTTTTGCCGTTCTTTTGGCCATTATAAAACAAACACTTTACAGTCATTGTTTAGTATTGAAATGGGCCTGTATGAAGCTGGATCTGATGGATCTTTACCCACTTTAGGTATTACAGCTGGATACACTAGACAGTCTCGAAGTACTGAAATGTCGAATTTCAGTATTTCAAGACTGAATAGTCGAAAGTGCAGTTACGCAAAACTGCACTTTGTCGAATGTGGAAATGTTGAATCCGCTATCGTGGTGTTGTGTTTGTGATGTGTGATGCGGTTTGTGGATTTATCTGGGGTTTCAGGTAAGTGGTGTTTGTGTAAGGGTATTGGGTAGGGATTTTAGTGTGTGTGTGTGTGTGTGTGTGTGTGTGTGTGTGTGTGTGTAGTGGTGTTTTTTTGTGTGTTTAGTGCAACCTTGGCGTTAGTATATATAAGTAGGGGGTGTGGGGGGGAGGCGCAGGGGGGCTTGCCTCCCTGCTTATAGGTAGTTTAGGTGAGTTTGTGTGTTATGTTGTGTTTGTGTGTGTTGTTTTGTTTGTTTTAGTGTAGTTAGGTAGGTGTAAGTGTGTGTTTATGTGCTAGTCTATGTGTATAGTCTCCATAGCATCAATAATAAAATTAAAAAGGGGACCTCTCAATGTAGTATATTCTAACAGTGCTTCTGAAAATAGTTCTAGACCTATTTCATGTGGTATGGAACTAAACAGCTCTACTACATCTATAGTAGAAAATCCTGTTTTATTCTTCCAAGAAAGTCCCATGAATCTGTTAGCACATGTTGAATAGGAATTAAGGTATCTTTCAGAAAACGATCAATAAAGACCCCCAGTGAATAAGTAGAACCATTATGTGCTGCTGTAATAAGACGGTATGGTGGATGGAAAACATTTTTGTGCACTTTCAGAATTCCGAATGCAGTGGGGATATATGGATGGTCGTTATACAAAAATCTAAAAATTTGTTCATTAATCACACCCTGAAATAAATTGGCCTCCATGAGTAACATTAGCTTCTTATGAGCTATGTCTGTTTCACCTCTGGAAACTATTTCATATTGATCTGTGTCATAGATAAGGGTAGGTGTGTTTGTGTATTATGTTGTGTTTGTTTTGGTGTAGTTAGGTAGGTGTATGTGCGTGTGTTTATGTGCTGGCTTGTGTGTGTGTGTGGTCGCAATTGTGCTGTTCACGGTTTTGGGTGTTCGAGTATGTGGGCATTCGACTATTCAGTCTTGAAATACTGAAATTCAACATTTCAGTATATTGATATTGTCTAGTGAATCCATTACAACTACCACAGCTTTCTTCCAGGATGTTGGTATGTCTCCTCTTAAAATGCTGTTAAAATC
Source organism: Protopterus annectens (assembly GCF_019279795.1). Classification (NCBI taxonomy): domain Eukaryota; kingdom Metazoa; phylum Chordata; order Ceratodontiformes; family Protopteridae; genus Protopterus; species Protopterus annectens. Next base: position 606,467,819 of record NC_056732.1, on the reverse strand, counting down.
TTCCAGATCTTATTAAGTTTTTTCCTCCTAACTTCCAAACTTCCAGAGGAATAGCATCTGTTCCTGGTGACTTTTCTGTAGATTGGTTATACATCACCATTTTTATCTCGCCTCCTCCTATCCTAACTGTTAGTTATCGAGCCTTCTCTACATCTGACTAATACTGCTACAATATACTCTTGTTATCTTACTTGTTGTAGGCTCCCTAAGCTTGGTGACAGCCCTTTCTGCTTTCTGTTGCCTGAGTAATTGTGCTAAAAGTTTTTGTGCTCTAGAGTTATTATCGAAAAACAGTTGCTTAACAGCAGTTTTTCTAAACTCATGCATATTGTCAAGGTAATTCCTTATTTTCTGTTTAGATTTCTGCAGCTGCTTCTCCTCTTGTTTTTTGAGATTCCCTATATTTTGCAATACTTTAACATTTGTCAGTCCCTCTAAATAATTATTGTTACTTCTTAACCATATATCCCTTTCTTTTATTTCCACCTTGTTTTTAACTCCACTTTAATTTTATCCCACTCCCTAGTTATATTTTCAGAAGAAATTTCTATCTTCTATAATAGCTCATGAATAATTTCCACTACCATACCTCAAATTCCTCTGTTTTCAACAGACAGATGGGAAAGCTCCAGTGTCTCATTTTAGTTCATTACCCTGTGTTTTTATTTTAGTTATTATTGGCGCATGATCTGAAATAGTTTTTGGGTGCATATCAAGATCTTCAATTAAATGCACATGTTCCTATAAAATGTAGATTCTGTCTAGCCTAACCCTTTTTTGTATCTCAGGGAATAATATGTAAATTCACTCTTAACTCCTAGTACTGAATTCACATTTTCCATGCCAAATAATGTCATAAATTTCTTTAAAAATCTACCCTCCTTTGATATAGTTTCCCTTCTTTGCCCTCCAGACACATCCTTACTATTGCAAATTAAATTCCAGTCCCCACCTATAAGTGACAGACCTTGTTGAAAGCTGATTATTTCTCCCTGAATTTTCTTAAGCTTATTTATAGCAGTTTTTGGTGGAATATAATTACACACCAGTAATCCTTCTCCCTTGCCAGTAGCCTCTTAGTACTACAAATCTACCATTATTGTCTTTTTTATCCTCTTCTATTACTATTGAAGCTCCTCTTGCAATTAATGTAAGTATTACTCTCATCCTTTGCCCCTGGTATTCTAATGAATAGCCATCATGAAAAGCTTTCTTTATCAAATTCACATGTTCAATTCTTTCCAAGTTTTTCTCCTGTAGCATGGGTATTTGCATTCTGCATTTTTTAATATAGTTTGCTACTCTTTTTTGTATTTATCTGTGAGACCATTAACATTTAAATACATAGAAGGCATCCTATTCTTGAGAGATTATTATTCCTATCTTTTATGTATAACAGCTTTTTTGTTAAATGTCTAGTTTCAGGATTTGTGGTACATGTATGTACTGTTTGATAGGTTAATCTTTTATACAGTTGTTTCTTGTCATCTCCATTTGAGCCTGTCACACCTTTCAGAACATTGTTTTATTGAAAACTCTGAAACAAAAATACACACACCCTAATAACCAACAAAAACTATTAACTTAATAATAACACACAAAATGATGTACTTTTTAAAATACTGAAGTTTTATCCTTCTAATAGGAACAAATGTTACAAACTGACAGCCGCACACATATACTCAAGCAAACCTAAAAGAAAGGTTATCCATGCTACGAGGCATGGAGTAATCTGTGATTCTATTAAGTACTGTCTGATTTTGTCTTATTTTTATAGCTCTCTCAGCTGGGAGAACACTTGAATGGTTTCAGAAAACATTTCCCCAAGCCATTTCTCTTTATCAAATTGTCTGCTTGAGACATGAGAACCAGACACAAAACTGTTTACTAGAAAAAAAAGCTTTAATATTCAATATTCTTTTTTCATTTACTTACTTTCTCTTAAAACTTGTTACTAGATTAAGCTAATGGCCTTAACACAGTCATTCCCCTATGTAAGAATTAGAAAAACACACTTTTTCTTTTGTCATGCTCTTTTAACCAGATGATTTTTATACATTGCAATGCTTATATTTCTTAAAACTTAACAAGGAGAAAGATGGGAGAAATAAGCCAAAAGGGAAAAAACAAGGAGCATATGTTTACATTAGTATCCCCATTACCCTTAAAAATAATGAAAAAAAAAACTTACTTTATAACATGGAAAGAAAATCATGTACCATTTAAATAGTACTATTAAGAAAAAAATGTTTTACTTACAGTTAACTTTCTCTCTCCTCTTGCCCTCTCTTGAGTATTTTCTGAACATTAATGACATGAAGTAGGGCATATAGTTTAGAGTCCCCTACAAGTTTAACAAAGTTTAATATTTCCAGATTTTCTTTTTTGTCATGTTTCACAAATATAATTATTGGTTTGTAAGCCCATATTTCTCAGTTTCCAAGTTACTTATTTTATTCTGCAAACATTTATGACATGAAGTAGGGCATATTCTTTACAAGCCCTTACAAGTTTAACAAAGTCCAAGAAAGTCCAATATTTCCAGATTTTCGTGTTTTACTCCTGTTCAGCTCTTTGTCTCATACCCAGTCTCTGCTGCATTTCTAATGTACTGTCGATTCATCCAATAAACTCTTGTGCTTGCCTTTGAAACACTGGAAAAGGTTTCACTGGCACAGTCTGTCTCTGGTCTTTATTATCAGAAGAACAAGAAGCAGAATCCCCTTCTCTTTTGCAGCTCACTTCTTGTTGCACAAACATTGGTGTTTCTTCCTTATCATGTACATCATCAAAAATGAATTTGTTCCTCAAGGGAAAATTATTTTGAAGATAGCGTGGTACTGCAGTTTGAATCTCATGTCTGCTTCTCAACATTCCCTCAGTAATGGGATAAATTTACTCCTCTTCTGTCTGGTATACATTTGAGTAGTCATTCTCCACAAATGCTCTGTTGTTTCCCACTTTTAGTGTTTTCTTCTTCTGCCACAGTTTTGTCAGAATCACCTCCTTCTGCTGGTAAGATTACATCTTTAGTATTAAAAGTCTAGGTCTAGGTTGTTTTCACATAGCCAGGTGTGGAGAATACGTACAATGTGTGCTTTCAATTAACAATTCCTGTTGTAGAGTAGCAGTCCAGTTGCTTATTTGTGCTTTTATAAAATTAATACAGTCTGTTCCTTCCAGCTTCTTAGGTACTGCAGAAAATCTTAGGTTTTTCCCTACATGCTCTGTTCTCTAATGCTATTATTTTTTGAAACATCTGTTCTTGTGCAGTCTCATATTCAGCCAGCCTTTTCTTCATTTCAAGTTTTGCAGTTCTGTCGCCTTATCTGAATATCTGTTTAAAGCTTCTTCCATTTTTTGAGGCTTTTATTGATTTACTCCATCAGTGTTTCATTTATTTTAGTCAGGTCTGTGTGCAGTTGCCTTATCCTTTCCTCTAGGTTACTGGAAGTCATGTCTGGAGCTTGCACTGCGTTTTGCTGAACAGCTAAGGTACTTCTCCCAGTCAATGTTTTTTCTTTGCCTTTTGTAGCTGATTTTCCTTCAGACCCTTTGTATTTTTTTTGCCTAGCGTTCAGGCAGTGCATTTACTAGCCAGTTACTGAAACTGACCCAGAAGTCTAGGTCCACTGGCTTTCTCTGCTAACTTTCTGTTTTCACACTGGGAGAGCTAGAATTAAGCTGTTAGTCAATATGCAGCCATCCTGGAAGTCCAACACTATTAGTAAGCTGTTATGACTGTTGTGCTTATATCTTTGTATATTAGTGCACATTATGAAACTTTGAAGGTTTATGAATTGTGATGTTTAATTGTGCATTTAGGTATTTATATATTGCATTCTTTTAAAATGGTTTGATACACTCCAATAATCTGATGAATATTTGTAGAGATTGTTGATAAAGAGACGTGTTAACATTTCAGTATTGGGCAGTCAAGCCCAGTTGGAGACGTGTTATTAGTAAAATGTGTACCAAAATTAAACAATTGCTTCTTTTCAGATGCTTGTAGTGTCCAGTCATGCATTGTGTAATAGGCACATTTATATACCGGTGTACCTATTTGTCTTTATGTTTGTTTTAGCAGGTTTGTATTAATTACATTTTATTAGATGTGACATTATTTTATTCTTGTGTAACTTTGTTTTCTTCAGTATTATTTAAATACATGATTTGTTACTTCTTGTCACTGGTGTCTTTTTTTAGATAGCAAGCTGTGTGGCATTTGACCCTGTAGTGTATATGTTTAGAAGCTTCTTGACTTGTAATCCTTTTGAGGCTGTTTGACAGTTTACACAAGAGTGTGATTAAGTTTTGACCTTATGACATTTTCATTATGCCTTCAGGTGGCCCTGGTGCAGTGGACGGAGAGCATTGGCTTGACACTAGTAAACAGAGACCTGACTTCAATGCAGCTGAAGACACCTGGTGGACAAATCCTTACATATTACGTCCTGCAGATTTTTCCATTCACTTCTGAAAGTAAACGAATGGGAATAATAGTCAGGGTAAAATGCTTATTATTAATTTAATGCTTTAATGGAAACTGGTTATTCGATGGTGTATTGTTATGTATATTGATAATATAACTGAATATAAATGTGTAAAACATGTTAAGATAGTAAAGGTTGATCAAGTCAAATATCTTTATTTAATTTACTAATGTTGATTCTGTTACATTCATTAGGTTTGTTTTGATCTTTAAATACTCTTCAATTATGGTACCTTTTATGACTTTGAATAGTAAATTATGATCTGATTTAGTAGGTCCTTGGCAATCTCTGCAGTGGGTAAGTATTATTTCCTTGCTTTGTATTCCAAGCTCTGCACATTAAAAAAAATACTCTAGCTTTTGCACCAGCCTAGGAGGATGCTGTCAGAGCTACCTCACTTGCTGCTGCTTCTCACAGAGTTCAAATCTTGATTCAGGCATACATGTTTGGAAAGCCTTGCTTTCATCATATGCTTGGAATCACACCAACACTTTTTTTTCCCTGCCAGGGCAGAGACACATGTTGCTAAACTCAATCACGTGTCAGTGCTTATATCCATCCACTTTCAGAATATGAAAGGAGTGCAAGACCATTACAGTAATTATTTGTGGCCTGGAGCGCAAGAACTGGCAGGAGGATCCAACATATGAACCTTGGTTAGTGTTTGACAGTTGGAATAAGGAAAGAGATCAGGAGGCAAGGCAGTAACTGGCCTATTGCGTCTGCACTTTCATCCAGGAAATGGAGGAGCCACTGTCTGAGGGGAAAAGGATGAGGGGCCCTGGGTCATCCCTGTCATAAAACTTCCCCATAAAGAAGTCATTTTTGCAGGTTGGAAGCTTCCAGGTTCAGGTTCTCTGTGTTCTTGACAAGGCAGATGTCCTCTCCACAAACCCCAGGTGAAATAGAGTGATATCCTTATTAACAGAGCACTAATCCAGCAATAGCATGCTGCTTTCTGTAGTCTAGGGTTTTATTCTGTCATTCTTCATTTGCCTCCTTTGTGATTGAGCAAATCATTTAACCACCAAATCTCAAAAAGGTCCATTTGGCCCAGTGCACTACCTTGGTTAACAAATGCAAATCAATCAATTGGTCAAACAGTCAGACAGCCCAAAACAGCTTTCTCTGTGAGAGCTTTAATCTAGCATAGGCCACAAATAGATAGCAAAGAAAATGGATCTGATCAGGGGAGGATAAAATTTCAAATCATAGGCTCCTTGCACACATTTTTAGTACCATGCATACATGCATGTGTTCTTTTATTCACCTTCTTGATTCTATTAAATTATATTATTTGTCTAGTACAGCATCACTTGTTAGAGCATGTTTTAAATTTGTAGTTTTGAACATTTTTCCAGTAAGCAATGAAACAAAATGTTTGAACCAATAATGACAAAACTGACCAATTCTGAACATTTCACCCATAAAAGTCCACTAAAACATAAGTTATTGCAATCCACCAATATCAGTCAACAAGTACATTCTCTGCAGAAATTAGTCAGCTGAATAATTCCACATTAGAGAGATCTGTAACTAACGAAGAGGCTGCTGCTAGCAAACAACTTTGTGTTTCAATATTTCATCTTCAAATTCAGTGCCTGCTGCCCTTGAGGAATAAATTGCCTATGTTGTTGTTGTCTTTCGGCTTTTCCAGGTTAGGGGTTGCCATAGCAGAACTCCAGTCCGCTAATGATTGGCAGTAGAATTTCACGAACACTGAGGTGCCAGCTTGACGTTCTACCTTCAACAAAGGCACGCCCATTTAAGCATGTCTTTCAAACGCCCACACAACTGCAGGGAGGACATGCAGACTCCACACTGAAGGCACTCCCCGCACTCCAGCTGAGAATCGAACGGGAGAACCTCTTGCTGTGAGGCAACAATGCTACCGCTGCACCACCGCCTATGTTACATTGAAAAAATGGTAAGCTGGTAATATTGCAATAGGGAATGTATGGCAAACTGACAGCAGGTTCATAGTTACTAGGCATCTCATGCAGAGCAGTACATACTCAGGACTGTATCACCCCCCACCCCTCTTAAAATACAACACAGAATCAGCAATCCATCTGTATGCTAGAGGAGTAAAGACTACAGCCTCCTGCATCAAAAGCAAGTATGCTACTTGTTGTGCTACTAACAATGCTTTTAAATTTTTTAGTACAATAGTGATACCATTTGCTAAACAAAACTGTTGCACATTGTAAACAGACTTAGCACAAAGAGCAGTAAACTTTTCTTCCCTTGAAGCTCACAGTTCCATGAAAATGTACTTGAAACTCAATTCCATAAAAAGTGAACTTGAAACTCAATTCCTTGAAAAATGAACTTGAAACTCAGTTTGTTAAAACACAGTATTTTTTTAATGGCTTGGTTGTTGGGGTCGAGGATTCAGGCTCTTGCAAGCAAGGTACAGGGTTTGAATCAGAGTAAATTAACTAAGCACCTGCTTTTTCTAAATGGGGTGTTACACACACAGACACACACACACACACACACACACACACACACACACACACACACACACACCTTGTCTGTCCGGGAAAAAGAATCCCATTCAGGGCTGAGTTTACGTTCTGCGGGAGCAAGCAGTAGCACAGCTACATCTTCATGCATTTAAATTTTGTGTGTGCAGAATGTGGAAAGGATGAAATAAACAGCAGGAGGTCTGTATGATGATGACACACAGATGCAACAGATGTGTGCAACCAGACGCAGAGGATGTTTTTAAAGAAGAACATCCTTATCTTAAATAAAAGCACATAATATTGTTTTCATTAAAAAAATAAATGATGCAACAGTCCCCCAGCAAGTGGACCTCCTCCCAGCCACTGGGTCCTAGGTGACTGCCTTGGTTCCCTAATGCTAGATCCAGCTCTGATCAGGGGAATGCTACGTCCTTTTCTTCCTTTGGAAAAAATCATAAAACAGTATTGCTCTTGCCTTTTACTTGTTTCAAAAAGGATGGGAGCTTTCTGTATCTTTCTATACATCATCATCTGTATGGTGATTTTCCTGTAGGGGTCATGCTGTTCCTGCACTAGGATAGCTGGGTGATGTTTCTGGATGTTATATATTCATTTTGTCTTATTAGTGTCTGGGGTGTAGACAGCTGGTTCCTTCACATCACTTTGAGTGGGGCTCAGTCAGCCCCAGTGCTTTCGGTGCCTAGACCTTCGGCACCGAGGCCTTCAGCTTCATTAGTGATTTCGGCTCCGTCTTCTCCTGCAGCCTTCTATATATAGGCACCGAGGTTGACCGTGTCAGGTCCAAGATCGTCCTCAGAACCGACGCCTTTATTGTTGACTCCAATTTTGTCGGTTCCAGCTTCGGCACCAACAACCACTTCGGCACCGATCTCTGTGTCAGTGCAGACCATGACCTCAGCACCGATGACTTCTTCGGTGCAGACAACAGTAGTCCAGTCTCTCTCGGCACCATTGTCCTCAGTGTGGACAGATGAGATGGGCACCGAGTCTGCCTCTTCTCTGAACAGGCCTGTTTCTCCCTCAGTCTCAGTGAGGTCCACTAGAAGCCTTTCCGAACATGATGTGTTGTGTCTTGTGGACCAGGTACTCTTGGCCAGAGGTATCCCACCCCTCAGGAACTATCCTTCCTTGGGAGGTGATCACCCATCTCCAAAGACCCCTTCTTATTCTCCTCCTTCATTGCCTTTGAAGTCCATGGATATAGCACAGTCTTCCCCTGCTGCGGTCCCCTTTAAGGATCTCACTAAGGAACCGCAGTTGCCTTCGTGGCAGGAAAGTTTTGCTACGACCCAGGATGTCAGTTGTGACATGCATAGTTTGCTGCTCCACAGCCATCCAGGGACTCCGGGTTGGCAGGCTGAGCCACTTAGGGGAGGGGTGACCCCTGTCCTAGACATGCAGTCCACTTCGGGTGGACCAGCCTTCCAACTGATGGAGAAGGCTTTTGCTGCTGCTCACGATACCGGACTGTCTATACCTCCTCCCTCCTCTGGTACACTGGTTTCACAAGTTGCACCTAGTGGACACCGAGTGCAAGGGCTGCAGGACATATTCCCTCAGGAATACCCTTTTCCACTGTCTTCTCCAGCTTCTCCCGCTGAGGAGGTCCACTGGAAAAGTTTGTGTAAGAGGAAGCATGTGGACTCCACAGAGGAGTCCCTCACCGAAGACACAGATTTCGATGAGGGGGAAGGATCCTCTCGGTCACCCTCTGAGGTATCCTTTGGTGATATTCTCGAAATCCTGAAACAGAGAGGTGACTGGCAGTCCTCTAATCTGACCTCTGAGGAATCTGTGTTCCTGCAGGCCTTTCGCACCCGGCCCGCTACCTCCTGGGTTTCTCCACCTGCCAATGAACTTGTCCGGCTCATCGTGCAGCATGCTTGGAAGGCTCCTGATACTGTCAAAGCTTTTCCCCAGAGGCCAGATAAGATCTTGTCCCCTCCTGCTTCGGATCCCCATTGGTCCAAAGGTCTTCCTGTGAATGCTTTGGTGGTGGCAGCCGCAACAAAAAAGGATCTGGCAGAAGAAGAAAGCCAGACTGTCCATCCGCCTAACAGAGAGTCCCGGGCCCCGGACAGGATAGGGAAGCGCACCTTTGCTTCAGCGACCTTTGCTATCAGGTCCCTGAATTATATGGCACATTTTACCAGGCTTCAAAGGGATCTGGTTTCTGAGCTCTCTGAAACCTTGGCTGGTGCCGTGTCTGATGAGGTCCTTGACAAAGTGGCCTCTCAGCTGGCCACCATTGAATCTATATCTAACTCCTCTATGCGACTGATATCTTACGCATCAGAAAGAGCAGCGGGTTCAGCTGCAGTCTTGAGACGATGCTCCTGGATGCTCTTGTGCAACTTCGCAGAACATATTAAGTCTTCCTTTCTTAATGCCCTCATTGAGGCCTCCTTCTTTATTTGGGCCCAAAGTTAAAAGCACACTGGCCAGATGTGAACAGGACGGTAAGACCCTTTCTGCCGTAGGTGTCTGTTATTCTTCCCCTCAAAGTGCTTTATTCTGAAACCAAAAGAGTGGGAAGATATAGTTCAAGAAATCTCAGGGTCCTTTCCGTGACACACAGGCCGAGTTCTCCCCCAGAGGTAGAGGGAAACTCACAGGGAAGATGCTCCTTTTGGGGCAGAGGGGGTCCGTGTAGCCAGGGTTCCAGGGATTCTTTCCATGGTCAATCCTACCAGTGCTCCTAAAGAGCGGCCCAACTCCTTTGCTCTGGAGGTGGTTGAGGGACATTTCTCCTTGTACCCTTCTGCCTGGCTAACCATCACCACAGATTCTTGGGTACAAAGGATTATAACCAGAGGTTATCATATTCCCTTCGATCTTTGTCCCGTCCCTTCAAAAAATCTTCCCGACGTTCCACCCAGTCAAAGGGAAGAAGCAGCACTAGAGATAGAAAAGCTGCTAAGAAAGAGAGTCATCCAAATAGTCCCTCCAGACCAGATAGGATCCGGATTCTACTCAAGACTATTTTTGGTGCCAAAGAAAACTGGGGACTGGAGACCAATTTTGGATCTCAGTGTATTGAACAAGTTTGTGAGAGTACAAAAATTCCGGATGGTCACAATACAGTCTGTCCTCCCGCTTTTGGAAAAAGACGATTGGATGTGCTCTATAGATTTTCAAGATGCATACTACCACATAAAGGTGGACAGGCTATCAAGAAGATTTCTGCGCTTCTGTGCGGGAGCCAGTCACTACCAGTTCAGAGTACTGCCCTTCAGACTCTCTACAGCCCCCAGAGTGTTCACAAAATGCATGGCAGTTGTCACAGCTCACTTGCGACTTCAAGGATTCCAGGTGTTTCCATACCTAGACGACTGGCTCATTTCCACCCCCACCAGACATCTACTGGAAAAATCCCTGGCATACTCTCTCCTCGCTGCTCAGAGACTAGGCATAACCAATAACTAGCAGAAATCCAATCTCACCCCATCTCAGTCGACAGAATTCATAGAGGTTATCTTCGACACAAAAAACTGCAGAGCTGCTATTCCAGAGCACAGAATTCTAAGGATAAAGCAACAACTAATTCCAATCCTTTCAAGGGAAAAATCCACGGCTCACTCGGTTCTACAGCTGTTGGATTCCATGGCAGCCTCCATCACCATTGTTCCCCTGGCCAGGTTTCACATGAGGCTTATACAATGGCTACTGCTCACTCAATGGTTTACTTTTCAGCATCCTCTTTCAGCTATGATTTGGGTAACCCACAGGTGCAAACAGGATTTAAATTGGTGGATAGGTTCATAGGTTCGTACTAGGCTATCTGCCCTAAGGCATTTATAAGCCTAGCCAGAGTGTATTTGGCTTACACCACCCCTTAGGATGAGAATACTATGCCCTTTTAGGGTTTAGTTTACTATGCCTCTGTCTAGTAGTGAGACAGAGATGACCCCCGGGGTAAACCTACGATCTCCCATCCACTCGTCGAGATTTCTCTTGAATAGAGTCAGTGAGGGGCTCTGCCTAACATGGACTGGGATTCTGTTCCAGAGTGTAGGGAGCCTCTGGGTTATGAATCTGTCCCTCCAGCATGTCCTATTTATTTCTGTGTTGAGGTTTAAGTCACTTGTTCTCGTGGCTCTGATGGATTTGGATTTTCTGAGGTGGAGCATGTCCATTAATTCCGGATTGGACATGGCCTTGTACGTCAGGCACAGATCACCTCTGAATAGGCAGTATGCGACTGAATAGAGCTGGAGTTTTTTCAGTCGGGCAGCATATGACATATGTTTAAGACCCTTTATCCTCTTGGTGAGGAACTTTTGAGGTCTTTCCAACTGCTGCAGGTGTCGGGTGTGATACATCCCAAATGGGGCATTGTACTCAATCATTGGCCTGATAAGAGAAGAGTACAGGGGCATAATGACCTCTCTTGATCTAGATGTGAAACCCTTCATGATAAGGTTGGCAATATAGAAGGTCTTCCTAACCACTTTGGCAATGTGAGTGTCAAATGAGAGGTTACTGTCAACCTGGGTCCCTAGGTCCCTGATTACCTCTTCCGTACTTAATGGATTACCGCCTATATGGTAATTTGTCTGTACCTTGTTTTTCCCAAAGGGTATGACTATACATTTTTTGGCGTTCAGCTTAAGGCCATGGCTCTGGCACCAATTATCCATTTCTATGAGGCCTCTCTGAAGGATGTTTGTGTCCGCTGGAGTATCAATTATGGCACCCAGTTTGCAGTCATCTGCGAACTTTGTCACCCACAATCCTCCTATGTTTGCCTGTACCTCGGAAAAATAAATGCCGAACAAGAGTGGTCCCAGGACTGAGCCCTGTGGGACACCGCTTGTGACTGGCTTAGAGTCTGACATGGCTCCAGCAACTCTGACCCTGTGGGTTCTGTCCTTGAGCCAGTTTGCAACCCATCTTGTGACATATGGGTTTACATTTAAGCTGGTGAGTTTGTCTATGATGCCCGAGTGGGGTATTGTGTCAAAGGCTTTTGCAAGGTCAAGGTAGGCTGTGTGAACTGCCTTACCCTCATCAGTGGCCTTAGTGACTGTTTCAAAAAAGTCAACCAAGTTCAAAAGGCAGGATCTGCCCTTGACAAAGCCAAATTGGGTAGGATCCAATGTCTGTAGGTCCCCAATGTCTTTGTTTATGAGTTCCATAATGATCCTCTCCATAGCTTTGCAGACCAGGCTCGTCAAGCTTATGGAGCGGTAATTTCCAGGGTCCATAGAAGCACCGCCTTTGTGAAGTGGTGCCACTGTTGCCATACGCCACTCTTTGGGTACGCATCCTGTAGTAAGGCTAAGATTAAACAGCAGCCTTATGTGTGGGTTTAGTTCCTCTTGGAGTTCATGTAGCACACAGCCCGGGACACCATCCGGTCCCATTGATGCTGTGTTTTTAGCTTTAGAGAGGGTGGCTCTCACCTGGGCATCTGAGATGTTAGGGAGGCTACACTCTGCTGGGATAGTTATTTCTCCTTTTGGGGGGGAGGGGGAGGAGAAATTTGCACTGTACCTGTCTGCCAGAATGTTGGCAATGTCAGTGGGTTCAGTGTATTTTGTGTCATTTTGGACTAACTCTGAGCATATCTGGGAGTTTCCACCCAGGTTTCTAACATAGCTAAAGAAGGCCTTGTGATTGTCTTTTGCGATTTTTCTCTCAAAGTTGGCCTTGGATGATTTTATGAGTGATCGTAGTTTTTTGCTAGTACTGATCAGAGACGCCTTCCCTTTTAGGGATTTTGCTCTGTCATGTAGTAGCTTCCTCCTCCTGTTGTAAAGTTTGTTTATGGCTGGGGTCCACCAGACCGGCCTGCCTTTGGGGAATGGGTCTTGGTTTTATTTGGGATTGCATGATCCATGCATTCTTGAAGGTGCCCATAGAAGGCATTTGCAAAGGATTCAGCAGTGTGGGTTGTGGTTTCCACTGGCCCAGGGGCCTTGAAGGATACCACTTCAGTCTTAAGAAGTGTGAAGTTTGCTTTTGAGAAGTTCTTCACTGTGGTCTTTTGTGCAGGGGGTGGGGGCGGGATGTGGATTTCCAGTGAGATTAATTTATGGTCTGATCTGGTGTGGAGCATTTTGTCCCCATGTTTGTGATGATCTGGTCTAGTATATTGTCTCCTCTTGTGGGAATGGTGACTAGTTGTTCCATTGCATTTGAGTTTATGAATTCTAGGAACCTTTGGGCTCGGGTGTTGGGGCTTGAGTAATGTTCCCAGTCTATGTTTGGGTAGTTGAAGTCTCCCAAAATGATGGTATTTGGAGAGACATTCATACTCTCCAGTGTCTTCAGGAAGGCTGTGTGGGGTTCCTGAGTTTGAGAGGGTGGTATGTAGCATGCTACAAACTGTAAGGCAGTTTTGCCTATGGTTAGTTGCACCTGGATAGTCTCCGATGCTTCGTGCGTTGCCACTAACCTGGAGGTGTGGGTATCTTTGATGAAAATGGATACTCCCCCTCCTTTTGTGGTTCGGTCCAAGTTTTGGGGCCGGAAAGCATGATATGAAGTAAAACCTGATAGTGCTGGGGTGCTCTCAGGAGCCTTGAACCAGGTTTCAGTCACTGCACAGACATCGATGTTCTCCATACTGAGGAGGGCTTCGAGGCGTGCATCTCGAGGTTTAGACTTCTGGCATTGAGCAGCATTACCCTTAGTATTTTTCCACTTGTGTTTTCTAGGGAGGTAGGTTTGTCATTTGAGCCTTGCCTAAAAAGGCACTATGGGGTGGCAAGAGCCTTGGCCAATATCCGAAGCCCAGGGTGACAGGTGCAAGCCATCCCTTGCAGCGTGGCTTGTCAAGCATGTCATCCCAAGCAGACAGACATTGGATCCCCTTAGAATGACACCAGTAATTAAGCCAATTTTTAAAACTGATCATTTTGTCTTTGTACTGTGGCATCATTCTTGGTGAGGGTAAGATGCTGCTCAGGGTCAGGGTCATACCGGCCTGGGTTACATAATCAGAGAGCTCCTCTATGTCTCTTTTCATGTAGTCCAGGGAGGTACGTCTCAGGTCGTTCACACCGGCATGTACAATGACTGAGTCATATTTGTACTTGCTGTGCAGTGACCTGAGTGCTTGTGCTATGTGGCGGATTCTACCTCCCGACAGGCAGCTTACTGTGACCTTTTCCTTGTTCAGTCTTGTGAGCGGGACGTCAGTGTGTCTGACTATGGAACCACCTATTACAAGTGTGTCTGGCATGTTGTTTGGCCTTAAGGGCTGTGACTGTTTAGCACACTGACTTTGTGAACTATGTGTTGCATGTGCTATGTCTTTAGGTGGTGGTTGCTTGGGTGTCTGCTTTGGAAGCCTCTGTTGTTTTGGTAGATTTTTAATCAGTGCCTCCGAGTATGTTTTTGTGTGTTTATGTGTTTGGTTTGCTGTTGTGATAGTTCTATGTGAAACAAACCAGGGAACCAAACCAGCAATGAACAAAATCCACGAAGACACGAAGCTCCACCAAAAAGTTTAATGAACAACAAGGCACGGATCTCCAACACTGACCTAGGTTTCGTCCTGTGGACTTCTTCAGAGTGTTAGAAACCAGCTCAATATATACTAACAGCAGTTAATCAATTAACTAAATTAACTAATGATAACACGCTGTTAAAACACAAAACTAGTAATAGGCACAATTACTAGTAAAGCCTATTGTTCACCCTAAAACTACTCTAAAAACCACCTATATACAATGTTGATTTGATAAAAATTACAAAATGTACTGAAAAGGAAATGCAAATACATCACTAGTTTTGAAAGATAAGAATGAACAACAATATATAGAAAACATACTTAAAAACTAAAAAGTATATAATATTAAAACTTGTGAAATTCAAGTATAACCAATGCCTTAAATATTGTGATAAACATAGCCGTAAGAAGTATATGATTGTCTAGTTGCACATTAAGATTAATTCCACATAGGAATTATCCCAATATATTTTGGAGCCTCAAATAGGGTTTAATAGAAGTAAATTCATTGAGGCCCGGATAAAAATGTGCATTCAATATCATTTGCCATTTTAACTCACATACATCAAGGTGAAATTCAGTTAGCCTACCTTGTTGGTCCTGGACCAATTGTTCTATTATGCAAAAGGAAAATTTGTGATCATTATATGTTATAATATGTCGTGCTAAAGCATTAGTGGGCTTTTTATGTTGGATATCTAGGACATGCTCCTTAATTCTGTCCCTAAATTTTCTGCATGTCTTGCCCACATAAAATGCCATGCACGATTGGCATTTCGCAAGGTAGACTACGTTGGTGGAATGGCAATTAAATTTGCCCCTAATCTTAATGTATGTGTTATTAACAGTGATTTTACTACCTGTTGGCAAAATAAAGGCACAAGTGGAACACCTACCACATTTAATGTTACCTTTAAATTTATTTGTGTTATTATTGACAGATAAATTGCCTCTCTCAAAGATTTGTTTTAAGGCCCTATCCTTACGAAAAATAAACTTAGGCTTACGGGTTGCAAAACCCTGAAATTCCTTAAGCCTAATAAATGACCTCCAGTTTTTTTCTATAATTTTAATAATACCATCAGTGTCCGCATTGAAAGTGACTACAAACAAAATGTATTCATCTCGTATATCATACATATTTTTATTGTTGGAATCGTCTTTAAATATGGAATGTAAACTTTTAAGTATAGGCTGAATATATCCACCATCCCTTTTTGTTTGTATTTCCTTCCTCACATCATCACATAAAGATATAGGGTAACCCCTATTAGTGAATAATTTGATCATAAATTCAACTTCTATTTGAAAGTCAGCATCCTCGCTGACCATACGTGCTGCCCTGATTAATTGTCCTTTAATAATGGATTTTTTCTGATGCTCCAGGTGCCAGCTGTCATAATGCAAATAAGAGTTTGAAAATGTAGATTTTCTAAAAATTTTGGATGAAATATATTTATTATCTTTATTATAGGTTAAACTTACATCTAAATAACTAAATGTGATAGTGTTCAATCTCGCCGTTTGTTCTTACACATGGGTTCGGAGCCGATCCTCGGCTCCGTGTCGGCCGCTTGCAAGCTCTGCATCGAGAAGAAGCTCGAGACAATCTAATACCCACAATCCCCCTCTGCCTTTACCTCAGATCTAGTTTGCCGCTGCTGCATTCGCATCGCTGGGAGCTAGCTCGAGCATCTTAAGTTAAGATATAACTTATTTTTGTTATATTTTATTGGAAAATTTGTTCTCATAGATAACAGAAAGGATTAGTTGATATACTGAGTGTATGTGTGTTTGAGTAGGTTGAATTCTCGGTACCGTTAAGTTTATTAATTGGTTAGAGTTTTTCGGGGCCTACCAACCCTTCTTAAATTTGACACCGGACTTGACATTTAAATCGGATTTGACTTTTTTTCACCGGATTTGACTCTTATACTGGACTTGACTCTTATCTTACTTGTAAAATGTCTGATAAAGTGAAATCAGGTTTTAAGCGTTGTCAGTGTGGCCAAAAAATGTCAGTGACTGACAACCATAGTTCCTGCGTCTACTGCCTTGGCCCTCTCCACTTACAAGAGGACTGTTCAATCTGTCACTCTTTTAGTGGGAGGGTCATGACAGATAGGCGCAGGAAACTCATGGACAGAGGATTATTGAAACCTTCCTTTCAGGAGGCTCTGGATGCTTCTGACCAGGCATCGAAATCCTCGAAGGAATCGAAGACGTCGGAGCCCAAGTCATCGGCTCCGAGCTCTTCGAGTAAAGTTAGATCACCAGTTCCACAGACTTCGGGGCCGAGTGTTCAACTGGTGTCGGTTCCTGAGCCTCGAGTCTTGGAACCGGTGATGGAGCTCCCTCCTTCGACTTTATTGAGGTCGGCTCCGTCTTCGGTTCCTTCGACCCGTTCTTCTTCCAAACTCTCCGATGTCGATGTGGATCGTGTGGTGCAGAAGTTATTGGAGCATTCGGCCCTGTCCAAACTTATTTCAGTTTCCACCCAGTTGGTGTTGAAACTTGAAGGCCTCCCAGTGTCTCCATCCATTCCTCCTCCGAGACCTGTCCGGTCTTTGGAGCCGGAAGAGGTTGATCTTCTGATTGTGGAGTCCTCGGGTCCAGAACCGTCCTTTTCTCGGTCTGTTCCTCTCACCTCGACTCCGTCGGACCCGATACCGGAGTCTTGGAGCCGACAATCTGTCCTTGGTTCCGGGGCCGAGAGTCGAACTGACGTTCGGTTCCGACTCTTCCCTCGGGCCTCGGCGGATCGATTCGGCTCCGTCCTTGGGGTCGATGCCTTCGGTGCCTGTTTCGGGGATTCTTCCCATTTCTTCGGAACCGGGAGATTCTTCGATTCGGGACCCAGGGGCGTTCGACCTAATGAGGAAGGTGTTGTCTACCCAGACAACCACTTCAGTGGAAGCACCCTCTCCTCCCCATAAAGGGACGTTATCCTCCTCTGCACCCACGGCCACATCCAAGCGTCGAGCACCAGTGTCTCAGCCACCCCTGGAGGGTGCCCCCTCTTCCTCGGAGGCTTCTTCGGATGCTCCCCACGAAGAAGTCCCTAGGAAAAGATTGTGTAAGAGGAGACACTTGGATTCTCCACAAGAATCCTTGACATCCGATACTGACTTAGATGAGTCAGAAGGGTCCCCTAAGTCACCTTCAGAAGATGTCTCTTTTTCGGACATATTGGAGATCCTGAAACAGAGAGGTGACTGGCAGTCCCTTCCCCCTTCTGAGGATGAGTCAGTTTTGCTGAAGGCATTCGGTGCTCGCCCTTCTTCCTCCTGGGTCACTCCGCCCTCGACGAATTAATGGAACTTATTGCTCAAGGGCGTGGGAGGCTCCTGACACAGTGGAACCAGTCCCAAGGAAACCCAATAAGTATATCACTGCACCTCAGGACAAGACCTACTTAACAAAAGGAGTTCCAGTGGACGCTATGGTGGTGGCAGCCACGAAAAGGAGATGTCGGAATCTTCCTCATCTGTCCATCCCCTAATAAAGATTCTAGGACTATGGACAGATGGAAGCGCATTTTTAGTTCAGCGGCTTTTTCCATGCGATCCCTGAACTATTTGACCCATTTTACACGACTACAGAGGGATTTAGTCAAAGAGTTGGGAGATACCCTCCAGGGTACTACAGATGCTGCTGTCTCAGAGAAAGTGACAGCGCAACTTAATACCCTTACATCCATTGTGAACTCGTCCATGAGGCTGATTTCTTACGCAGCCGAAGGTTCGAGTAGGGCAGCAGCTTCAGCGATTGCTCTTTGCAGACAATCCTGGATGCGCTTATGTTCATTTGCGGAAGCCTTCAAGTCTTCCTTTACTAACGCCCCATTTGACGGTGCCACTCTTTTTGGCCCCAAAGTAAAGGAGACCCTTACCGGTGTGAACAGGAGGGAAAGACTCTGTCTGCTGTCGGAGTCCGTTTTTCCACCCCAACCAGACCGTACCCCAAAGGGCAACGTGGTGGAAAAATGTGGTTTCAAAACCCCAAGGATCTTTCCCAGGCACACAGGGTGATGCCCTTCTAGAGGCAGAGGAGGGGCAGAGGTGGAAGACGCCGCCCTGGCGGCAGAGGGGGGTCCGCAACATCAAGGTGACAGGGATACACTCCCTGGTAAACCTTTCCAGCACTCCTGAGAGGAGGCCCGACTGTCCTGCTCTGGAGGCAGTCGGGGTCGCTAGCTTTATACCCTCAGGCCTGGCAAAATATAACTACAGACAAGTGGGTAAAAAGCGTGGTTACCAGAGGTTACAACATACCCTTTCTATCCCATCCCATTCCAAAGAAAAGACTCCCAGATGTACC
Source organism: Protopterus annectens (assembly GCF_019279795.1). Classification (NCBI taxonomy): domain Eukaryota; kingdom Metazoa; phylum Chordata; order Ceratodontiformes; family Protopteridae; genus Protopterus; species Protopterus annectens. The sequence goes on along the minus strand of NC_056732.1, from coordinate 606,449,055 downwards.
GCCCCATCTGCGAGAGCCAGCAGCTATAGAAATTTCAAAGCTGCTAGAAAAAAGAGTCATCCAACCAGTCCCAGCGGACCAGCAAGGATTCGGGACTTACTCAAGGTTCTTTTTAGTTCCAAAGAAAACAGGGGACTGGAGGCCCATCCTGGACCTAAGCGACCTCAATACCTTCGTCAAGAAAGAAAAGGTCCGAATGGTCACGCTTCAATCGATCCTTCCATTCTTATAGAAGGACGACTGGATGTGCTCAATAGATCTGGAGGATGCATACTACCACATCAAAATGGCCAGGGCATCCAGAGATCATTTGCGCTTCTGGCTGGGGGCCAGTCACTTTCAATTTTGAGCCCTGCCCTTTGGTCTGACCTCAGCCCCCAGGGTCTTCACCAAATGCATGGCAGTGGTAGCGTCTCACTTGAGACGCCAAGGATTCCAGGTGTTTCCGTATCTGGACGACTGGCTCCTTTCTGCCACCACCCAGCGTCAACTATTACAGGCCAGAGACTATACTCTTCAACTGTGTGTTCACCTAGGAATTTCCGTAAACTTGGAAAATCCTTACTTCAGCCATCACAGAGTATCTTGTTCATAGGAGCGGAATTAAACACACGTCAGTTAATTCTAAGACTTCCTCCAGAAAGGATACTTTCACTTCAGACTCACATCGTCTTCTTCTCTTGTCCAGGAAATCTCCAGCAAAACTGGTACTGAAGGTTTTGGGACTCATGTCAGCTTCTCTTATTGCAATACCCTTGGGAAGGCTGCACATGAGAGTCCTATAATGGCTACTGTTTGCACAATGGTCGTTCCAACAACTACCTCTAACACACGAGATTCTTATAACGAACACATGCAAAACACACCTAAACTGGTGGCTTCAAACGTGCAACCTTTCCAAGGGGAGACCATTTGTGCTACCCACGCCTACAGTTACGGTGACCACGGACGCTTCCCTGATAGGGTGGGGGGGCATCTTTCAGGGACAGACAGTCCAAGGCGAATGGACCAATTTGGAGTACAATCTGCACATCAATGTTCTAGAGTTGAGGGCAGTGTTTCTAGCGTTGCAACACTTTGCTCCCCTTCTTCGTCTGGGAACTATTGCAGTTCAGACGGACAACATGTCTGTAGTCTGGTACATAAACAAGCAAGGGGGAACCAAGTCCTATCAGCTATGCAGAGAGGCCATGAGAATCTGGCAATGGGCGGAGTCCACGGGTCGCTTTCTAATAGCAACACACATCCCGGGGTCATCCAACGTCATAGCCGACAGGCTGAGCAGAGCAATTCTGTTACTGCACGAGTGGTCCCTGAAACAGTCAGTGGCGAAAAGGATTTTTCGCACGTGGGGCCAGCCTTCCTGCGATCTGTTTGCGTCTCCAATGAACGCCAAATGCAAGAGCTGCTTTGCCCTATTACCCCCTCCAGGGGAAGTCCCCAGGGACGCACTGATTCACGATTGACCCCCGGGACTCCTGTACGCATTTCCTCCATTTCCCCTGATATCAAAGTTTCTCCAGAAAGCCAGAAACCTACACAGGACAATAATCCTCATTGCCCCATTCTGGCCTCGTCAAATTTGGTTTCCCTTCCTGAAGACACACTGCATTCGGGGACCCTGGATTCTGGACCCAGAGCCAGATCTATTGACTCACTCGTCAGGGGCTCCCCATCCCGCGCTCTTGTCCCTTCATCTAGCAGCTTGGTTGCTCCAATTCCCAACTTAGCCAGGTCTGATCTTCTTTCGCCGGCAGTTCAGAATATATTGGCGGCTTCTCATAAAGCTTCCACTACTAAAACATATTCTAGTAAATGGAAGCGATTTGTATTCTGGGCGAATACTCAGCAAGTGGATCCTTTTATAGCTCCTTTGAATAAAATATTAGAGTTTTTAACGGACTTGTTCCATCAGGGTGCTTCTCCTGCCACACTAAGGGTTCAATTGGCTGCCATTTCTAATTTCCATGTGGAAGAATGTGGGGCTCCTGTTATGGCCCACAGACTTTGTAAAGCCTTTTTAAAGGGTTTTTCATATTAGACCACCAGTTAGATCTCCTACGTCACCTTGGAGTCTAAACTTGTTGTTATCTAAATTAATGTTGCCCCCCTTTGAACCAGCCTCCTCTTGCCCATTAAAATTTTTGTCCTGGAAGACTCTCTTTTTGGTAGCCATTACATCCACTAGGCGAGTATCTGAACTTCAAGCTCTCTCCATCAAGCACCCTTATTTGATCTTTCACTCTGACAGAGTTTCTCTTCGAACTAATTCATCCTTCCTCCCTAAAGTTTGTTCTATTAACAATATTAATCAGTCCATTGAATTACCCACCTTCTTCAAGAATCACTCCAACAAAATGGAGTATATGTTGCATAAATTAGATGTTCACAGACAGCTAAGATTTTACTTGGATAGAACAAAAGATCACAGGAAAACTGATCAACTTTTTGTGGCCTTTGCTGATAACAGGAAAGGATTAGCGGTTACCAAAAGAATTCTTTCTAAGTGGTTAACGGATTGTATAATCTATGTCTATGATTCTTCAAATCAAACTCTTTTACACAAACCCAAAGGACATTCCACAAGGTCAGTGTCTACATCCCTGGCTCATGCAGCCCGCCTACCACTAGACGCTATTTGCGGCTGCTACTTGGTCTAAGCCACATACATTCATTTCTCATTATAAGGTAGACAAGGTTTCTAGGGACAGGGCAACCTTTGGTTCCACTGTGCTCAAGAACGTCCTTCCGTGAGTTCCTCAGGAACAAGGAGCTAGGGACGCTACCCATGTGTAAGAACAAGCGCTAGATTGAACACTATCACATATAGAAGTTATGTCCTTACCATAACGTTCCATGTGGAGTGTTCATCTCGCCTTTGTTCTTACATTCCCACCCTCCCGCCCTTAGGAAGAACGTTCATTTTTGGTGCCTGGCCTGGGGCATTCTGCTTCTGCTTTGCATATGTGTATGTGTCTATATATATATATATATATATATATATATATATATATATATATATATATATATAGACTCTTAGTTCTGTGCATATGTGATGTAAGCATGAGTGTGCGCTCTCTAGAGACTGGTTTGTTTGCAAACTAGATCTGAGGTAAAGGCAGAGGGGGATTGTGGGTATTAGATTGTCTCGAGCTTCTTCTCGATGCAGAGCTTGCAAGCGGCCGACACGGAGCCGAGGATCGGCTCCGAACCCATGTGTAAGAACAAAGGTGAGATGAACACTCCACATGGAACGTTATGGTAAGGACATAACTTCTATTTTTTTCCTCATTGATTTCATAAGTGAATTTCAAAAACCATACTGTTTGATTGATGTAAGCAATGAATGTCTCCAAGATTTTCTTCTCTCCCTGCCATATAATAAAAATGTCATCCAAAAAGCGAGTATATAATTTAATAAATGACCTATATTCACTGTTGAAAACAAAATTGTTTTCCCAATATGCCATGATATAATTGGCGTAAATGGGGGCACAAGCTGCCCCCATTGCCACACCAGTTTTCTGACGAAACTTATAACCTTCAAAAAATATAAAATTGTTATATAACACTAATTCCATAAGCCTCACGTAAACATTTGTTTGATCCTGGTCATAAACACCAGTGACTATAAGTTGATCTTCCAACCATTCAAGACCAACATCATGTGGTATAACACTAAATAGGTTAACCACATCAATTGTCAAAAAAGTGATGTCTTGCTGTACACCATAGTTTTTAATCTTATCCAGAAAGTGCCATGAGTCTTTGGTTATATATGGAAAACTGTTTAGGCCTTTTTTCAACTTAGAATCCAAATACTGACTAATAAAGGACACTTTACTTCTTTTCCCATCGACAATTGGTCTAAATCGAACATTATTTAGACCTTTGTGGATCTTTGGTATCCCAAAGATTCCACTCAAAACAGGGTATTTGTTGGTCATAAAGAAAAATTCGTCCTCATTAATTTGCCCTTGAAATAACATGTCTTCAAGGACCAAATCAATTTTTTGATATGCTATATGAATCTCATTAATACTCACTTCCGCATAGTTTTCATCTGATAGCATAGTTAACATTTCATTGTCATAATCTAATTTGTCCATTATTACAGCTCCATTACCCTTATCAGGCTTCATCACACGTATACTTTTATTAAGGCAAATATAGTTAATACTATTAATGTTTTCTTGGGTTATATGCTAATGCTGTTAGTATATATTGAGCTGGTTTCTAACACTCTGAAGAAGTCCACAGGACGAAACCTAGGTCAGTGTTGGAGATCCGTGCCTTGTTGTTCATTAAACTTTTTGGTGGAGCTTCGTGTCTTCGTGGATTTTGTTCATTGATAGTTCTATGTGAGACTGGGTTTGTGGTGTGCGTGGTTACCTTCTTCTCCTGACTGGTCTTTCCAGTTCTGAATTGAGAGAGCCCAGCCTCCAGTTTGGCTATATAGTTGCATTGCAGTTGGATGACACACAATCTCTCACAATAGTCTCGCCCCTTCTCCCCCCAGCAACCCAAGGCCACAGTGACCACGGATGCCTCCCTGATGGGAGGGGGGGGGCTATGTCAGGGACAGACAGTCCAAGGCACTTGGTCTGAACTGGAGACCCATCTGCATATAAATGTTCTAGAGCTGAGGGCGGTGCTTCTGGCTTTGCAAGCATTCCATCCCCTGCTGCTGTCTGGGACAATTGCGATTCAATCAGACAACATGGCGGTGGTCTGGTACATGAACAAGCAAGGTGGGAACCATATCTTACCCCCTTTGTCGAGAGGCCATGAGGATATGGCAATGGGCGATGGCTATGAACCATTTTCTTTTAGCAACGCACATTCCCGGGAGTTCCACCATGATAGCAGACAGACTCAGCAGGTGCATTCTTCAACCTCACGAGTAGTACCTGAATCCCTTGATAGCGGTGGAGATCTTTTACCGCTGGGGCCGTCCTCTTTGCATCCCCGACCAACTACAAATGCACCAACTACTTCACCCTGATTCCCCCTCCGGGAGAGTCACCCAGGGACGCTCTAGTCCACAATTGGCCCTCGGGTCTTCTTTACGCATTTCCACCCTTTCCCCTCATTCCCCAGTTTCTGAAGAAAGCCCGTCGGTTGAAGAGCAAGGTGATCCTCATAGCACCATATTGGCCTCGACAGATTTGGTTCCCCTTCCTTTGGCCTCACCTTCTAGATCGACCATGGATTCTCCTTCCAACCCCGGAGTTGATCTCACATCCACAGAACCTGATTCATCCCAATTTGAACAGCCTGAAGCTCACGGCTTGGCTACTCCAATTCCCTTGATTGCCAGGCAGAATGATCTTTCTTTACCAGTACGTGATATTCTCATTGCTTCTCATAAGTCTTCCACTAGAATTACTTATCTGAGCAAGTGGAAAAGTTTTACCTGTTGGCTGAAAGATAAACAAGTAGACCCCTTTTCAGCACCAGTGTCAATAATACTAGACTATTTGGCTGACCTTTTTCAATCGGGTCTATCGGCCTCTACCATTAGAGTTCATTTGGCTGCAATTTCTAATTTTCATGAGAGTGTCCAAGATTCCTCTGTTATGTCCCATAAATTGCGCAAGACCTTCATAAAAGGTGTGAATCATCTGAAGCCACCTTTTAGAGAACCTATTCAACCATGGGATTTATCATTAGTGCTACAAGCTCTGACAATGTCACCTTTCGAACCAGCCTCTTCTTGCAACCTCAAGTATTTGTCATGGAAAACCTTGGTTTTGGTCGCCATTACTTCTGCCAGATGTATTTCTGAGCTTCAAGCTTTATGTATCAAGAGTCCATACTTGATTTTTCATAGAGATAGAATGTCTCTGAGAACTAATCCATCATTTCTGCCTAAAGTGGTCGATGAAATGTCCATTAATCAAGCCATTGAATTGCCAGTTTTCTTTCCCAATCATTCAAACAGAGGAGAGTATCGCCTACATACCCTAGATATCCACAGGCAAATCCATTTTTACTTAAACAGGACTAAACCCTTTTGTAAATCTGACCAGTTATTTTTGGCCTTTTCTAGACCTAGATTAGGATCTGCTGTTGCTAAGGTCACATTAGCTAGATGGTTGAAGGACTGTGTGACCTTCATTAATACACAACGTGATATCTCGTTGCCTACTGCCATGAAAGCTCATTCAACAAGGTCGGTGGCAACTTCTGCTGCCTTCCATGCCAGAGCTTTTTTACATGACATCTGTGCAGCTGCAACTTGGGCTACGCCTCATATCTTCATCAGTCATTATAAATTGGATTTGGCCTCCAGGGGAAGAGCATTTTTCGGTTCTATGGTGCTCAGGAATGTCCTTCCATGAGAGCCTCCCAGGAATAGAGTTAGCTGGGGACTCTGTCCCATGCGTAAGGAATGAATGAGGATTAACAATATCAGATAAAGAAGTTATGTCTTACCATAATGTTCCATCTGTATTGTTGATCCTCGTTCAGTCATTATGACCCTCCCTCCTTCCCCCTCCTGTGGTTTCTACTGGATCTCACCATCCGGTTCTCTTAGGTTATTTGACCAGAGGTAGCCTCTACCTTCTTTGACTTGCAAACTCTATCTGAGGTAACAGGGAGAGGAGGATTGTGGGTAAGAGTTTAGCTCGAGAGTTTGAAGCTGATTCGAGCTTGGAAAATGGCCGGCTCGGTTCCGAGGTTGGAACCGATACCCATGCGTAATGACTGAACGAGGATCAACAATACAGATGGAACGTTATGGTAAGACATAATTTCTTTTTTCTTTCTGCTAGAGCTAAGGCCAGTGTTTTTTATCCTCAGAGTTTACATAGTAGTATTGACACCAGAACCCTTCTGCTTGTCTTGGACAGTGTTCTACATTTCTTGAACAAACAGAGTGTTGTGCACTTTACTTCCTCTGCAGAGAGTAACTGCAAGTCTAGCAGTGGACCATTTCTTGGTGCACCAGTCTTACTGCTGTCCACATCCCAGGGGAAGTAAATTTGCTAGTGGAATCCCTTACACAGCTCCAGACCTCTTCTCAAGCTAGTGATAAAAGGAGTATGTTTTTTCAGTGTCTTTTGAAAATAAAGTATGCATAGCTGGGTCTGTTTACCCAGAGGATTCCACAGTCCTCCCCCTGTTTTATTTGGCTCAGCAGAACAAGGAGGATTTGATTTTGGGTTCAGTCTTCCTTGGTAGGAGGAAAGATTTCCTTGTACATCTTTGCTTCTATGCCTGTTAACTCATTTGTTGCTTACCATTTACTTAATGTTTAACATTTACATAAAGACTATGTAATTCTGACTAATGTGCACCTTTTTATGGAATGTAAAAGGTTATGTCCCCAAAATAATTTATTGTGTCTTTATGAAATTTTCAGTGTGATACTGGAGTAATTACATTTAAACAAGCTTAGATTATTCTCTTGGCTTCTGAGACAAAGTGCACATCATTTTTGTTTTCAAGATGGTGGTGCTCACAGTCACAGCGGCTCTCTCTGCTCTCCTTCTTGATGCTTGTTTTGTGTTTTGTTTGTGTTCATATGTATGTTCTTTACTGTTAAGTTCAGTCAAGCTAATCTTAGATGCATTCGGCAAGATTTCCTTCATATCAGATTTCAGCTACATCAGGCTGTTACAAGTGAATTCTTACACTCATATGACATACCAGAGGAAATAGCAAGAATGCCAGGCTCTCCTTGGATTGTTGTCAGCCCACGAAAGAGAGGAAGGTGGAGAAGGCACAGGAAGCAGAAGCATGGCTGCAGTCCAGCCTATATGCTAGCCTAAGGAAACATCCTCACAAACCACCTCTACCCATCATGTTTCTAGGCAATGCCAGATCTATCACAAAGTAGATGAACTTCAGTTACAGATTTTTGAGAACAAACTTGTAAGAGACTGTTGCATTTTATTATTTACAGAGACATGGCTATACTCATATATATGATGACCATTGAGCTGGCAGGCCGCACAGCTTTTCGGTGGAATAGGAATGAAGACTCAGGTAAGAACAGAGGTGGGAGGCTTTGCATCTATGTGAATAACAGCTGGTGTACCAAAGCAAAGAGTGTAGACAGTTACTGCTTTCCTGATCAGGAGTATATGACAATCAGATGCAGGCCTTTTTATTTACCTCGGGAGTTCACTACTGTTATAGTTACAGCTGTTTACATTCGCCAAATGCTAATGCTTGCACAGCTCTAGGTCACCTGTTTGACATGATTAACTTGCAACAAAACATCCATCCTGAAGCTGTTCATATCATAGCTGGTGATTTCACTCAGATGGACTTAGTCAATTCCCCCCAAATTTCATCAACATATCAAATGTGCAGTCAGGAAGGAAAATACACTGGACAAGGCCTACTCAAATATCAAGGATGGCTAAAGGGGAAAACAGCTGTCTCATCTAGGTCAGTCAGACCATTTGTGCATACTCTTGACTCCGCATATACTCCTGTTAGGAGAAAAGACCAGATTACTACAGAGATTGTGAAAATATCGCCGGAAGGTGCACTCTCGCAGCTACAGGATTGATTTGAAAAAACTAACTGGGACATTTTCAAGGGTCACGATTTGGAAGAGTAAACATCAACAGTACTCTGCTACATAAAAACCTGTGTTGACAATGTCATTGTCAGCAAGTACATTCATGTGCACCCTAATCAGAAGCCCTGGATGAAGAAGGAGGTCAGATCTCTTCTCAGGCACTGCAATACTGTCTTCAGGTCAGGCAACAAGAGTCCTTTACAGCATGTCTAGAGCCATCCTAAAGAAAGCCATCAGAGAGGCTAAAGTGGCCTATAAAAGGAAGATAGAGGACCACTTTACCAACAAGGACCCACGACGACTATGGCATGGTATTCATCACATCGCTACTCAGAAAACCAGTAACCGCATGGCTGTTGATGGATGGAGATGCCTCAATGGCAGAGGAATTTAATTATTTCTTCACCCATTTTGAGGTGGAAACAGCAGAGACAGTCATGCCTAGGTACCATATGCTTACAGAGCAAGTAGGTGTATGGAAGATGCCATGTCCACTGCCTTACACACTGCACTTTGTCATCTTGAACAGCAGGGGAGCTATGTGAGGATGTTTTTGTAGACTTTAGTTCAGCTTTTAACACAGTTATCCCAGATAGACTGATCATTAAACTCGCTGGTGTAGGACTTTCAGAACTTACTGCTTTTGGATTAAAGGACCTTTTGACTAACTGTCATCAGATGGTTAGACTAGGCTTGTACCTCTCCTCCATTCTCAGGCTAAACACTATTGGCCCACAAGGCTGTGTGCTGGGCTCCCTTCTGTATACTCTTTACACCCACAACTGTGTCCCCTCTCATTCTACTAATATCACCATTAAGTTTGCAGATGACACCACAGTAGTTGGACTTATTTCAGGAGGAGACGAGATAGCATGTAGAGATGAAGTTCAAAGACTGGCTGTATAGTGTACTGAGAACAACATTGCTCTGAACTATGCCAAAACAAAATAACTCATAATAGATTTCCAGAGGCACAACGCAGATCACAACCCAATATATGTCAATGGAGATGGTGTGGAAAGGGTTCCTTCTATCAAGTTTCAAAGTGTACATGTGGCAGAAGATCTCTCTTGGTCCATGAACACCACGGAGGCAGTCAAGAGGGCACAGCAGGGACTCCATTTCCTAAATATCCTGAGGAAAAACAACCTGCAGGAGAAGCTACCGGTGTCTTTTTAACGCTGTTTTATTGAAAGTGGGCTGACATACTGCATTTCTACATGGCATGCCAACAGATTGGTGGCAGACAGGAAGGGTCTTCAAAAGAACATTAACTCTGCCCAGAAAATCATTGGCTGCTCACGCCTCTTTTTGGAGGAACTCTTCAGCTGTTGCTGTCTCAGAAGGGCAACCAACATCTTAAAAGACCCTTCTTACCCTGAACATCACCTGTTTGAGCTGCTGCCTTCTGACAGATGGTTCAGGTCCATTCCATGTCAGACAAACAGAGCCATACGTGAACGGAACAATGCTAAATACTCAGTGAGTACAGATAATAGCCATTTGCACTGTAAGGTATATATTTATATTCCTGTGCCCCTTACTTTATTCCTTTCATGTATAATATACCCAAGTGCAGTAACTTAGTTGTTTACTGCATTGCCTTGCATTGCATTATATTATATTGTTCAGTATTGCAGTCTCTCTTTTATCCATGTTCATTATATGTGAATGCACCTTAGAAGGATTGCTACAAATTTTATTGTACTTCTGCAATGAAAATAAAGGAATCTTTTCTTATCTTATTTTCAGTTTAACTGAAAAATAAAATATATTTTAATGTCACTTATTATGCCACAATGTTTGAGTGAAAATGTGACTTTTATACAGACATGCATATTCCTTTTAGGACTGAAGAAACATCACTATACATTTCTCAATTTAAAGTTTTTTACTTTTTTAACTCTGACAGAACTGTTAGGTACACTTGTTTTTTTTTTAATAAATTGAATGATTTTCACATGTTGCAGTTTATCAGTTTGTAATGGACATTCTGACCTTAAGTTAACACGACCCACAAATGTCAGTATCATAGTATTTTTTCCAGATTTTCTTATAAAACATTCAATACCAGACACCAGTGTAATCAGCATTATATAGCATATTGTGTAATTTAATATCATTAAGAGACGGTGTGAAATAACTGTATGTATATAGAAGAAATTTTTTTAATAGGTTCATAGGTTCATACTAGGCTATCTGCCCTGGGGCAATTATAAGCCTAGCCCGATTCTGTATGGCTTACGCCACCCCTTGATTTGAGTATACTGTGCCCTTTTTAAGGTTTAGTTTACTGTGCCTCTGTCTAATAGTGACACGGGAGTAATCCCTGGGACAAACCTACGATCCCCCAGCCACTTATAAGAGATTCAGTGAGGTGCTCTGCCTCACATGAACTGGAATTCTATTCCAGAGTGAAGGGAGCCTCTGGGTTATGAACCTGTCCCTCCAGCAAGTTCTATTTATTTCTGTGCTGAGGTTCAAGTCCCTCGAGCATGTGGCTCTAAGGGATTTAGATTTACTGAGGTGGAGCATGTCCATTAATTCTGGATTTGACATAGCTTTGTACGTCAGGCATAGATCACCTCGAAGTAGGCGGTATGCAACTGAATAGAGCTGGAGTTTTTTTAACCGAGCAGCATATGGCATCTGTTTGAGACCATTGATCCTCTTGGTGAGATACTTTTGGGGTCTTTCTAATTGCTGCAGGTGTCGGCTAAGGTACATCCCAAAAGGGGCATTGTATTCTATGATGGGCCTGATGAGGGATGAATAAAGGGGCACGATTACCTCTCTTGATCTAGATGTGAAACCCTTCTTGATGAGGCGGGCTATGTAGAAGGTCTTTCTAACCACTTTGGCAATGTGGTTTTCAAAGGAGAGATATTGCTATCAACTTGGGTCCCCAGGTCCCTAATAACTTTCTCTGTACTTAATGGGTTTCCGCCTATGTGGTAATTTGTGGGCACATTGTTTTTGCCAAAGGGTATGACTATACATTTTTTGGCATTTAGCTTCAAACCATGGCGCTGGCACCAGTTATCTGTCTCTGTGAGACCTTTTTGAAGGATGTTTGTGTCAGCTGGAGAGTTGATTATGGCACCCAGTTTGCAGTCGTCTGCGAACTTGGTGAGCCATAGTCCTCCTGTACCTCAGAAAAGTATATACCGAACAAGAGTGGTCCCAGGACAGAACCCTGTGGGACGCCACTTGTGACCGGTTTCGAGTCTGACATGGCTCCAGCAACTGTCACTCTGTGGGTTCTGTCTTTGAGCCAGTTTGCGACCCATCTTGTGACATAGGGGTTTATATTTAAGCTGGATAGCTTATCTATGATGCCCGAGTGGGGTATTGTGTCAAATGCCTTTACAAGGTCCAGATAGGCTGTGTGGACTACCTTCCCTTCATCTATGGCTTTGGTGACTATTTCAAAGAAGTCAACCAGGTTCAAAAGGCAGGTTCTGCCCTTGACAAAGCCGAACTGGGTAGGATCTAGTGTATGTAGCTCCCCACTGTCTTTGTTTATGAGCTCCATGATGATCCTCTCCATAGCCTTGCAGACTAAGCTAGTCAGGCTTATGGGGCAATAGTTTCCTGGGTCCGTAGAGGCTCCACCTTTGTGGAGTGGGACCACTGTTGCTGTACGCCATTCTGTGGGCACATATCCTGTAGTGAGGCTGAGATTGTATAGCTGTTTTATTTGAGGGATTAGTTCCTCTTGTAGTTCATGTAGGACGCATCCTGGGACGCCATCTGGTCCCATGGAAGCAGTGTTTTTTGCTTTGGAGAGGGCAGCCTTCACCTGAGCATCTGAGATGTTTGGGAGGCAGCCCTCTGCCGGGATAGATACTTGCTCTTTTGGGGGGGGGGTTTGCACTGAACCTATCTGCCAGGATATTGGCGATGTCTGCGGGTTCAGTGTATTTTTTGTCGTTTAGAATCAACTCAGAACAAGTCTGGGAGTTGCATCCCAGGTTTCTAACATAACTGAAAAAAGCCTTATGATTGACTTTGGTGTCCTGTGCAATTTTTCTCTCGAAGCTGGCCTTGGAGGATTTTATGAAGGATCATAATTTTTTGCTAGTACTGATCAGAGATGCCTTCCCTATTAGGGATTTTGCTCTATCATGTAGTAGCTTCCTCTTCTGTTGTACAGTTTATTTATGGCAGGGGTCCACCAGACTGGACGCCTGCCTTTGGATGATTGGGTCTTGGTTTTGTTTGGGATAGCATGATCCATGCATTACTGGAGATGTCCGTAGAATGCATTTATATAGGATTCTGCAGTTTGGGCTGTAGTTTCCACTGGCCCTGGGGCCTTGAAGGATTCCACTTCGGTTTTGAGAAGTGAGAAGTTCGCTTTTGAGAAGTTTTTCACTGTGGTTTTCTGGGCTGGGGGTGGGGGTCGGGATGTGGACATCCAGTGAAATTAATTTATGGTCTGATCTTACCAATGAGGGATATACTTCTGGTGTGGAGCAGAGAATCCCCATGTTGGTAATGATCAGGTCTAGTATGTTGTCCCCTCTTGTGGGAGTGGTGACTAGTTGTTCCATAGCATTTGAGTGTATAATTTCCAGGAATCTTTGGGCTAAGGTGCTGGGGCTTGAATAGTGCTCCCAGTCAATGTTTGGGTAGTTGAAGTCGCCCAATATAATGGTGTTCGGAGAGATCTTCATGTTCTCCAATGTTTTCAGGAAAGCCGAATGGGATTCCTGACTTTGAGAGGGTGGTCTGTAGGATGCTATAAACTGAAAAGCAGTCTTGCCCACTGTTAGTTGCACATGGATGGTCTCCAATACTTCGTGCAATGCCACTAACCTGGAGGTGTGGATATCCTTGATAAATATGGAAACTCCCCCTCCTTTTGTGTTTCGGTCCTGGTTTTGGGGCTGAAAAGCATGATACGAGGTATAGCCTGGTAGTGCTGGGGTGCTCTCTGGAGCCTTGAACCAGGTTTCTGTCACTGCACAGATATCAGTGTTCTCCATACTGAGGAGAGCTTCGAGTGCATGCATCTTGAGGTTAAGACTTCTGGCATTTAGCAGCATTACCCTTAGTTTCTTGTTCCTTGTACTGTCTATGGGGGTGGGTTTGACTTTTGAGCCTTGCCTAAAAAAGGCACTATGGGGGTGGCAAGAGCCTTTGCCAATATCCGAAAGCCCAGTGGTGACAGGTGCAAGCCGTCCCTAGCGAAGCAACGTGGCTTGTCGAGCATGTCATCCCAGGCTGACAGACACTGGATCCCCTTTGAATGACACCAAAATTTTAGCCAATTGTTAAAATCGATCATTTTGTCTTTGTACTGTGGCATCATTCTAGGTGAGGGTAAGATGCTGCTCAAGGTCAGGGTCATACCAGCCTGGGCTGCATGATCAGAGAGCTCCTCTATGTCTCTTTTCATGTAGTCCAGGGAGTTACATCTCAGGTCATTCACACCAGCATGTACAATGACTGAGTCATATTTGTATTTGCTTTGGAGTGACCTGAGTGCTTGCGTTATGTGTCGGATCCTAGCACCCGACAGGCAGCTCACCGTGACCTTCTCTTTATTCAGCCTGTTGAGCAGGACATCAGTGTGTCTGACAATAGAGTCATCTATAACAAGAGTATCAGGTGTGTTATTCAGCCTTAAGGGCTGTGGCTGCTTGGCACACTGACTTTGTGGGTTATGTGTTGTGTGTGTTTTGTTTTGAGGTAGCGTTTGCTTGGATGTCTGCTTTGGAGGTCTCTGTTGCTTAGGTAGATTTTTATTTAGAGCCTCCAGTATGTTTTGTGTATTTATGTGTTTGGTTCGCTGATGTGGTGGGACTATGTGATACTGGAATTGTGTTGTGTGAGGTTACCTTCTCCTCCTGACTGGTTACACCAGTTTTGAGATGAGAGAGCTCAGCCTCCAGTTTGGCTAAATAGTTGCATCTCTCACATATATTTGAACCTGTTTGGAGGAGGAGAGGGTTGTCCGTGTACATGAGACAGTTGTAACATTGCCTCACAATTCCCATATTCACCAGCTGGACTGGAGAGGAAACCACTGACTGACCTTTAGACATGCTAGAGTAACAGGGAAACTCAATTTAAGACGGACCAATAGAGGACAGGGTAATCGTAGAGAGTATAAGAGTAAGTAGTGCTTATGGTTTAATAGTGCTAACTTGTAGGATTACTTAATTGGACCAGTGAAGGGCCTTAGAATGAGAATATGGTGTTTAAATTGAGAGATAGAGCAGTTCTAAGGGAAAAAGTGAAGAGCAGAATTTGTGGAGCCAGGAATAGTTTAAACCCAATTAGGCGGCGCTGCCCGTTGTTGCGCTATGCTCAAAAACCCGCAAAAACGCGCAAAAGAGGGTTTTAAGAGAGGAAGATGAAGGAGTTTTGGAATTGACCCAAAATGGCCAATAAAACTACAGTTTCAAGTCAGTAACCACTCCCACAGGGGCAGGCAGGCTGCTCAATGTTTTTCACTACCACTGATCAACAGAGAGACGTTCCTTTAGCCCAAGCAAAAAATGGCCTCACAGAAACTTACAAACAGTTCAAGAACAGCAAGCCTGTAACTGAACTTTTTTAAATCTCAGAAAAGTGGGAAAAAAGCAAGATTTTTTTGTTTTTTTGTTTTTTCAGAGATAGCAGAGGTTAACAAGTATCAACAAGTTATAACAGTGCAGTAAATGACCCCACACAAGAGTGCTAGGCCAAAGACAGATAAAATGCAAGTTTTTTTCTGCCCCTTGCACCTTCTGACTTTTGAGCCTCCCCAGTCAAACTAGAGTTGACTATGTGTTCTGTCACTTAGGTAGACATGAAGGTCAATTGTGTTCTAGCCAGTATCCCAGTAATAGGGTCATAGGTTAGTACTAGGCTAACTGCCTTTGCGAGCCATTGTAAGCCTAGCCAGTTATCCCTTGTGAGGCTCAAACCCTGCACCTTGTTTTTGTAAGGCAAACACCTTAACCACTAGGCCACCCTCCCAACCCCATCATAATGGTGATGTTTAATAATAATACTTGAACCGAAAACAAACTGTTGCAAAACGCCAGTGAAAGAGGAACTTTGAAACAACGACCGCTTTTAATAACTTTAAACGCACAAAAATATAAATGTTTTTCGTTCCACTTAATAGTGGGACTTCCTCAGAATATCAGCACTCCATTCATTTCAAACTTTTTATAAACTTTAGATCAATTTGGCACCAAAAGGCGCATGAATAAACCATTTAAAGCTATATTAACTATAAAATTAAAATACCTGACTAAATAAGTACATCTTAAAACATACTGTCATTAAATCTGATTCAATAAAAATATTGTGATGTAAGTATGACTCCAATTATACTAAACAAAATATAAAATATACCTAATATGTAAAATACATATATGTATATGCACATTCCTATACAGGAAATGCGATGCATCTGTCTTTATAATAGCAGCTTCCTTAAAACATAAGTGCATGAATATAAATATAAAACTATGTTAAAATACTTCAAATTTGTAATGCATACTAATATTCCGATGAATATATATGACTAACACTAGACTAAAATTATATTTCAGTTATAAACTATGATATTATATACTTTAAAATTAACTACTTTCTTCTGTTTAGCTTTACAAAGCCTCTCGAATAACAGGCTAAAGCTTACAGATACATATAAATCAATTCATAATTAATAAATATTATACATTTAAATATATACATTTATAGATAAATAAGCATGTTAAAAGCTAAATAGAAGAAAGTAGTTATTTTTAAAGTATATAATATCATACCTCGGTGCGTAGGAGGATTGCAGTTTCCTTGGAACCGGAGCCTTCTCTGCATCGTGGCAAGGATGCCTTCAATGTCATGAGGAGTGTACTGGCCTCTGAGTCAGCTCCACTTTTGACCCCACTGGCTCCATCCCCTGTAGTGCCTGCGGCAACCTCTGCCTCTCCTCCAGACACCAAGCGTGGGGAACCAGCGCTCCAGAGCACCTCATTGGGTGTTTCCTCTTCTTCCCAGGCCTCACCTGATCATTCAGAGGAGCCCCCTCGGAAGAGGAAGTGCAAGAGGAAGCACATTGACTCCCCCGAGTCTGTCACTTCGGATACGGATTTGGATGAATCGGAAGGGTCCCCGAGATCCCCCTCTGAAGATGTTTCCTTTTTGGACATCCTAGAAATACTTAAGCAGAGGGGGAACTGGAATGGCCTAGCCCCTACCGAGGACGAATCTGTATTCCTGGATGCATTCGGTTCCCGACCTTCCACCTCCTGGGTTTCTCCGCCTTTCGATCCACTAATGTCAGTGGTGGCTCGAAGGGCTTGGTCAGCCCCAGATACAGTGGAACCACCCCCGAGGAGACCCGGCAAGTTTATCACTGCACCCCCTGATAAACAGTTCCTTACTAAGGGTGTTCCCATAGATGCCATGGTGGTAGCAGCAGCCACTAAAAAGGAGTTAGCGGAAACTTCTTCCTCTGTCCATCCTCCTAACAAGGAGTCTAGGACCATGGATAGATACGGGATGCGAATGTTTGCTTCAGCAACTTTTTCCATGAGGTCACTGAATTAATTATGCCATTTTACCAGGCTTGAGAGGGATCTCCTTAAAGAGCTCGGAGATACCCTTCAGAATCCATAAGCTGAAGGGGCTCAAGCTAAAGTGGCTTCTCAACTGGCAACCCTAAATTCTGTAGTCAACTCCTCCATGAGGCTCATTTCTTATGCAGCCGATGGTGCGAGTAGAGCTGCAGGTACAGGCGTGGCCCTCAGGAGACACCCATGGATGCAGCTGTGTAATTTTGCGGAACCCTTTAGAGCGTCGTTCACTAACACCCCCTTTGACGGTTCCTTTCTTTTTGGACCAGAGGTGAAAGACACTCTGACTAGGTGTGAAGAGGAAGGCAAGACTCTTTCTGCCGTGGGAGTCCATTTTTCCACTCCTTCCAGACCATACCCCAAGGGTCAGAAGAGTAAAATGTGGTTTCGGAAATCCCAGGGAGCTTCGCCTGGCACACACAGTGATTTTTCCTCCAGGGGCAGAGGAGGAAACAACAACAACAGACACTGCCCTTGTGGCAGGGGGGGTCCGCAAAAGCAGGGCAGCAGAGAATCCTTCTCTGACAAGCCCTTCCAGCATCCCTGAGGCAGTCGGGGTAAGAATTTCACTGTACCCAAAAGCCTGGCAAAACCTAACGCGAGACAAATGGGTACACTCAGTCATATCCGGAGGTTTCATAATTCCCTTCTTTCAACCCCCCCCTTACCTTCAAGCAAATCCCCTCCAGATGTTCCACCTTATCTGAGGACCCAAGCAGTCATAGAAGTTTCAAGACTGCTAGAAAAAAAGAGTCATCCAGGAAGTCCCAGGAGACCAACACTGATCCGGAACTTACTCAAGGTTCTTTTTGGTACCAAAAAAGACAGGGGACTGGAGACCAATATTGGATCTCAGCAGACTAAACAAGTCTTTTCAAAGAACAAGGTTTCAGATGGTCAAGCTACAGTCCGTTCTACCCTTTTTGGGTCAGGACAATTGGATGTGCTCAATAGATCTTCAGGATGCATACTATCACGTCAAAATGGACAGGTGGTCCAGGAGGTTTCTTCGCTTCCGGCTGGGAGCCAGTCATTACCAGTTCAGAGCTCTGCCCTTTGGTCTCACCACAGCCCAGGGTGTTCACCAAATGCATGGCAGTAGTCACGGCTCACCTGAGGCGTCAAGGATTCCAGGTGTTTCCATATCTAGATGACTGGCTCCTTACTGCTACTACCAGGCATCAACTCCTTCAAGCCAGGGACTATACAATTACAATTTGTGCCCAGCTAGGCATTACTATAAATTTCGAAAAATCTGCCTTGTTGCCCTGTCAATCTATTACCTATATAGGAGCAGATTTAGATACAAGAAGTATGTCCACAAGACTACCGACAGACAGGGTGGCCACAATTCGGCAGCAAGTTCATATCCTCATGCAATGCAAAAGGGTACAAGTCAGGTTGGTCCTTCAAACTCTGGGTTCTATGGCAGTGGCAATTCTTCTGATACCTCTGGCCCGTATTCACATGAGAATTCTTCAGTGACTTCTTTTCACACAGTGGTCCTTTCAGCAGCTCCCCATGTCTCATATGATCATGATTACAGAAACATGCAAAAGGCAACTTTCCTGGTGGATGGTCGCCCCACTAGTGTCCCAGGGCATACCATTCATCCAGCCCCATCCATTTGCCACAGTGACCACGGATGCCTCACTGATAGGGTGGGGGGGCATTATCAGGGCAGGACAGTCCAAGGCACTTGGCAGCCTCACGAGTACCATCTGCACATAAATGTCTTGGAGATGAGAGCCGTGCTCCTAGCGTTGCAAGCCTTTTAGGACTCTCTCCCCTCTGGGACCATTGCAATTCAAACGGACAACATGTCAGTGGTGTGGTACATCAACAAGCAGGGCGGAACCAGGTCCTACCC
This sequence comes from Protopterus annectens, assembly GCF_019279795.1. Classification (NCBI taxonomy): domain Eukaryota; kingdom Metazoa; phylum Chordata; order Ceratodontiformes; family Protopteridae; genus Protopterus; species Protopterus annectens. The sequence continues at coordinate 606,430,064 of NC_056732.1, read as the reverse complement.
CCTCTGTCGAGAAGCACTCAGACTCTGGCAGTGGGCGATTTCCTCCCAACGATTTCTGATTGTGACGCACATCCCTGGAAAGTCCAATGTCATAGCGGACAGGCTCAGCAGAGCTATTCTCATGCCTCACGAGTGGTTTCTAAATCAGGTGGTTGCGGATCTGATCTTCCGCAAATGGGGACAGCCTTGCCGCGATCTGTTTGCCACCCCCTTCAACAGCAATGCAGCAACTACTTCTCCCTTTTACCGCTTCCCGGTCACCCTCCCAGAGATGCTCTAGTCCACGATTGGCCTCAGGGACTTCTTTATGCCTTCCCTCCATTCCCTCTTATACCCAAACTCATACAGAAAGCTATTCCGTTGGGTTGCAAAATGATCCTCATTGCCCCCTACTGGCCTCAACAGATATGGTTTCCGTTCCTGCACCGTTACCTCCTCGAGCTGCCCTAGACTCTGGGTCCTATTCCAGACCTGCTGATTCATCACTCAGGAGAGCTGCATCAATCCCTCCAAACACTCCAGCTCACAGCTTGGTTGATCCAATTCCGACCCTAGCCAGGCTTCCCAGCATTTCCCCGACCGTGTGTGAGATTATTGTCTCCTCTCACAAATCCACTACTAGAAAGACTTATGCTAGCAAATGGAAACGTTTCTCTTGTTGGGCAGAGGCTAGGAACATAGATCCCTTTTCAGCCCCATTCACGAAATCTTGGAGTTCCTAACGGAGTTTTTTCATTCTGGGTCCGCTTCTTCTACAATCAGGGTTCAACTAGCGGCCATCTCTAACTTTCATGTCGGTCTTTCTAATATAAACATTATGTCTCATAAGCTGTGTAAAGCCTTTTTCAGAGGGACTACTCTCCTTAGGCCCCCAGTGAGAGATCCCCCTCCTCCTTGGGACCTTAATTTGGTACTAACCTCCTTGATTATGCCCCCATTTGAACCGGCAGCATCCTGCTCCATTAAGTTTCTATCTTGGAAAACTCTCTTTCTGGTAGCTATTACCTCAGCCAGACGTGTCTCGGAACTTCAGGTACTAAGTGTTCATCCTCTGTACTTAGTTTTTCATAAGGACAAGGTTGCTGTGAGAACTAATCCCACCTTCCTTCCGAAAGTCTGCTCAGAAAATAATCAAAACACCTTTTGGACGTTCATAGACAATTGCGTTTTTACCTGCATAGAACAAAGGATATAAGAAAGTCGAACCAACTTTTCCTTTCCTATGCTAAGGACAAACAGGGTCTTCCAGTTTCTAAAGTGACCCTGTCCAGGTGGTGTTCTCACATCATTACCTTCATCTATCAACTAAGGAACAAAGAGTTGTCTATCAAACCAAAAGGTCATTCTACTAGGGCTTTGGCCACCTCTGTAGCCTTCCAGTCTAGGTTGCCCATGGACTCTATCTGTGCCACTGCTACGTGGGCAAATCCTCATACCTTTATTTCTCATTACAAGTTAGACGTGGTCTGTAGGAGTATAGCTAACTTTGGTTCTACTGTTCTGAAGAGTCTGTTCCAATGAGCCGCCCAGGATCCTAGGTGCTAGGGACGCTGTCCCAACAAGCAAGAAACAAAGGCGAGATAGACAACTTAACATAAAGAAGTTATGTACCTACCATAACGTTCCATGTTAGTTGTCTTCATCTCAACTTCTTTCTTGCGTCCCCCCCTCCATCCCCCTGTCCAGTTGGACCGAGAGGAGTTCAAGTTTCACTGGCTGAGTGTTCTCTGATTTGTTTCCTCTACTGACATATTGATTATGACAGGTAGGTTTAACCTTCTGCTTGGAGGGGTTTCATTCTATAGCTATGCCTGGGGTTAGCTGTTTCAAACGAGATCTGGGTAGCTAGCACTAGGCATCATGGGATAAGGGGTAGCCTCGAGCCAGTAAACAGCTCTCGAGCTATAGAAGATGGCCGAGTCGGAGCCGAGGATCCCAACAAGCAAGAAAGAAGGCGAGATGAAGACAACTAACATGGAATGTTATGGTAGGTACATAACTTCTTTTTATGTTGTCCCTATCTCGCCTTCCTTCTTGTTGGTTGGGGTCGACTCCGACTCGGCCATATTCTAAAGCTCGAGAGCTTCCACTGGCTCAAGGCTAGACCCTATCCCATCATTCCTAGTGTTAGTTACCCAGATCTCGTTTGCCGCTTGAAGCTTCGAGATTGCTGGATACTGGCTCATGCTAAGTTTTTTAATTTTATTGTTATTTTCTGTGTTTAAATCTTGATATTTCTTCACAGTCTTTCTGTAGATTAGTAGTGTTTGTTTAGAGCCCCTATCTCCATTTCTGGTTGTTATTGCTGTTGTTTAGGCCTATTCCCCCTTTCAAATCCATTTTTTCTTAGAGGATTCCCCCTTACTCTTAGCCCGTTTCAGCTAGAGGGCTTTCCCCTTATTCCCTCCTTTTCTGGTAAGGAGTAGCTGTTTAGGTTAGAGGCTCTCCTCGGTCGGGGGAGTTGTCGTTTAACTTAGAGGCTCTTCCCCTTCCGTTACCTTCCTACCTTCTGTCTTTTGTTGTTTATTAAAAAAAAAAAAGTTAGATATAGTTTCTTAGTGGTTATTGTAAAGCTGTTTGTCTGATATCTATAACTTCAGTGCATTGTACGTTACTGTATTGGGCTTTGCTGTTGTTGTGATAATGTCCAAAGAAGCGCCCAAAGAATCCAAACTTTCTGGATTCAAAAAATGTGACTCGTGCTCTTAGAAAATGTCCCTGACTGATGGACATATGAGTTGCATTTATTGTTTGGGAGCCGTGCACCTGCAGGAGTTGTGTTGTATTTGTCATGCTTTCAGTGCCAGAGTCCTGCAGGAGCACAAAAACAAGCTTATTTTGCGAGGTTTACTAAGGGCCTTTTGACACTCCAGCAGAAGGAAATCAGGCTAGTAAACCAGGGAAATCACCCAAATCGACACCTCCATCGGTTTCGACTTCGGAGCCGTCGAGACACACAGAGAAATCTACCAGTTTGTTGGATCCGAAACCTCTCGAGTCCAACAAAACCTTATCTCCTGCAGTTCTGTCAGTGTCCTCGGAACTGTCTAGGAGTCATAAAAGGACTAGATCTCCTTCTTTGGAACTGGTGCAGTCCGCTCCACAGTCACCGCTTCAAAATTCTGTGGTTGGCAGTCACCAATCGTCCACCCACGCCTCTCGATCATCCAGGAGTCTTTTGGAAGATGATGTGGAGAAGGGTAGTGAAGAGGCTTCTCAAGACACTGGCTCTTGCCAAAATATTATTGAGCCCAGCCCGTATGGATGTGGAGCCGACTACTCTTCCTCTCGGATCATCTATTCCTCCTTCGATTCACCTGAGCTTGGAGCCAGAGTGCATTTAAGTCATTGTGGTTGAACTGTTGGTTCCAAAAACCTCCGGTTTCTCTGTTCTGACATCTGCTCTGATCTCCTCAATACCTCCTTCTATTGAGGGATCTGGGAGCCGACACTTCCTTGTCAGCTCCAGGGGGGAGGGGCATCGGACCCTTGTCCGACCCCACTCTCCCTCTTGGAGCTTCAGCGGAAGTGAGCTCGGCTCCCACATCAGCCTCAGAGCCATTACCCTCGGTGCAGGAGAGGTCTCTTGACTCTTCAGAGCCGGGGACACTCTCGGGCCGGGAGCATGGTGCCTTCGAGGTGATGAGTGTGCTGTTCTCTCAGACAGCTCCTCCCTCGGCTTCAGCTCTTTCATCCCTACAGAGTCAGTGTCTTTCCTCTCACCACCCTTCCATTCTAAGCACAGGGAACCAATGCCCCAGGACGCCCTATTGGGTGACCCCCCTCTTCCAAAACCTCCCTAGAGCATCCCCCTGAGGAGGTCCCCCAGAAGAGGACATGCAAGAAAACGTATGTGGACTCCCCTGAGTCTCTGACATTGGAAACGGATTTGGAGGACTCAGAAGGGTCCCTGCGGTCCCCCTCTGAGGATGTCAGTCTCCAACATCCTGGAAATCCTCAAGCAGAAGGGTGGTTGGAAGTCCCTTTCCCCTTCTGAGGACAAGTGTATCTGGATGCATTCGGTACCCAACGCTCCACCTCTTGGGTGTCTCCACCCTTCGACCCGCTGCTAGGGGTAGTAAGTCGAAAGGGGTGGAGCTCTCCAGAATCGATGGAACCAGTTCCGTGGAGGCCCCCAGATGACAAATCCTTCCTATCCAAGGGTGTGCCACTTAATGCTGTGGTGGTGTCGGTGGCCACTAAGAAGGAATTAGCAGAGACTTCTACATCTGTCCATCTGCCAAAGAGTCATGTACGATGGACAGATACAGGAAGCGTGTCTTTTCCTCAGCGGCCTTTACTCTTGAGTCACTGAATTATCTATCACATTTCACCCATCTTCAGAGGGATCTCTTGAAAGAGCTAGGAGATACCCTAGAGGATCCTACAGCTGTGGGAGCTACAGATAAGACTGCTTCTCAGCTTGTGATCTTATTTTCAGTAGTTAACTCCTTCATGTGGCTTATCTTCTTTGCAGCCGATGGAGTAAGCAGGGCTGCAGGCACAGGAGTCGCCTTACGAAGGCATTCCTGGATGCGCCTTTGTCAATTTGCAGAGCCTTTCAAGTCCTTCTTTGCCAACACCCCCTTTGATTGCTCGTCGTCATTCAGGCCTAAGGTAAAAGAGACTCTAACCAGGTGCAAACAGGATGGCAAAACTCTCTCTGCCGTGGGAGTATCTTTTTCCGCGCTTTCTTGGTCTTACCCCAAAGGTCAAAAGGGTGGAAAAATGTGGTTCCAGAAATCCCAGGGAACTTCGCCTGATGCACGTGGTGAACCCCCCCCCCCCCGGGGCAGAGGGGGGAATAATAATGGGAGATGCCGCCCTCACGGCAGAGGGTGTCCGCAGAGTGAGGGCGACAGATACATTCTCTGGGAGGCCCTTCCAGCGCTCCTGAAAATGGGCCCGCCTGTCCACTTCTGGAGGCAGTCAGGGAAGATTGTCACTGTACCCAGAAGCCTGGCAAGATGTCACAGAAGACACATGGGTACAATCAACAATATCCAGGGGATACAGTATTCCTTTCTCCATGCCACCTCCTCCCCAAAAACAAAAATCCATCCCAGATGTGCCACCCAATCTGAGGGAACAAGCAACTCTAGAAGTTCAAAAGTTGCTAAGAAAAAGAGTCCTCCAAAAAGTCCTCGCAGACCAAATCGGATCCAGAACTTACTCAAGGTTCTTTTTAGTACCAAAGAAAGCAGGGAACTGGAGGCCCATTTTGGACCTCAGCAGACTCAACAAATTTGTCAAAAAGACAAATTTCCGGATGGTGACACTGCAGTCCATACTTCCCTTTCTGGGAAAGGACAGATGTTCATCGTGCATACAGCTGCAGTAATCATAGATGGGTTCTCTGCCGTCAGGCGGTCCCTCGGTCGGCCGAATTCCACAGTCTTGGTCCGGCGTCGGTTGTCGTCGCTTTCTCTTCTGACGTCAGTGAGGCCAGAGTATATAAGACACAGCCGACGCCATGTTCTTCAGTCTTTTTTGCCGCACGGTGCCAGAAGCAGTTCGCAAGTGCCGGTCGGCCAGCTCCTGAATTACGAAAATTTTGGAAACCGAAGTCTTCATTAAAGCTAAGTACCCCGTTGGGGAACCTTTTCTTGCCTCAGACCGATATCAGAAAAAGTTAATAATTGTATTTCTTGTGGGAAGCAGATACCGCATAAGGATTTCCATTCCCTCTGCATACCTTGTTTAGGCCCAGACCACAATGTCTCGGGCTGTCGCTTTTGCGCTACCTTCAATAAACGCACTATTAAACGTCGGGCGGAGTTCGCCCAACACTATTTTGGTAAAGCTTTCGATTATAAGATGTCGTCGGACACTCCGACTACCGTTTTGTCCAAAAAATGGAAGGAGAAGGACCGACATGCGAGGCCCGCGGTCCCCGCCGACACCACGCCAAAACAGGCTACACGTGGTCCGGTTCTCAGTGAGACGCCTTTGCAGTCCCTGATTACCGACGACACTCCTTTGGCGGTGTCCTCTGTACCCGAGACCACTGGGACCCCGGCCCTTTCCCAGACTACAACCACCTAAGCCTTTGCTAATGTTGAGCCTACTAATGTGGACAGGTCCACCTCCACCCATGGTGTCTTTAGACCCTCATCTTCTTTTTCGATTAAGGCCTTTACTAAATCCAAAGCAGCCAGGCATCCCAAGAGGCCTGTTGCACAGGGCCTATCCCCAGGTCCCATGCCTAAAAAACAGATGCTTAAAATGGCTGAGGATTTAATTACTCTTATCAGAGGTTCTCAACCCCCTCCAGACAAGAGACCCAGAGTGGAGGAAGATTCTCCCTCTTCTGATCAGGGATCCATTTTATCAGAACATTCTGATGTAGAGGAACACTCTTACTCCCCTTTTGAGGATTCGGATGCAGAGCAGCCCATCCCTTCTGTATCTCCTCCTGAGGATTTTTCCTTTGGGGAAACCTTGCACACCTTGAGGGAACACTTCCATTGGGAAGGCCAAGACTTTTCAGATTCTAAGAAAAGACTTGGGGAATTTCTTTTGTTACCTCAACACAGACCTCTGGCGATACCCCCTGTTTTGGACATACTTGATGATGTTTATTCGGAGGCTTGCCTTAACCTGGATTCTCTGCCTCCTGCACCAGTCAAACCTGATAGGTACTACAGAGTACCTAACTCTCACCAATTTCTCTTCAAAAGCCATAATGCTGACCCTGAAACCATTTCACAAGGCCCCAATGGTTTGAAGGCCTCCACTGCCAAGAACCCTCTTCCTGCAGAAAGACAGTCAAGATCTTTAGAAAGGTGGGGAAAAAGGTATATACCTCGGCCACCCTAGCCACGAGGGCCTTAAATTGTCAGTTTCATATGCTTAAATATCAACAGTTCCTGTTATCACAATTAAGGAATAAAATGTCCCAACCTGAACTACCAGATTTGAAGGAGTTACAGGATATGATGCATAGTGCAGAGCAAGTGGGTAAACATACTTTACAATGTGGTTATGATGCCCTAGAGGCCTCAAGTAGAGCGGCTGCTACAGGATCAGTCATTCGAAGACATGCCTGGCTTAGAGAACAAAACTTGCCTGATCATGTGAAAGCTAAACTTCTAGATGCTCCTTTACAAAAGGATGTGCTGTTTGGTACTAATGCTGAGGAGATACTACGGAAAATGGAGGAAAAAGCCAAATCTATGCAAACTGTCAAAGCCTTTTTACAGGTCCAACCTCCACATTTTAGCAGAAATTGGCCTTCAAAAAACTGGTCCTTTCCAGCCACTGACAAGCCCCAAAGAGGTACATACAGGCGCACAAGGGGCAGAGGGCAATCACAAGGATCATATAGAGGCCGACAGTGGCAAACTCCAGCACCAAGAGGTGGCGAGGACAGTGCACAACAATACAGGAAGCAAACCCAATGACTCCCTCATTTCCTTGCCAAGCATTTCTCAGCTGGCAGCACCTTTGGGAGGAAAGCTAGCATTATTTGCAGGCAACTGGCATATTGTCACAACAGACAAATGGATCCTGGACATTATAAACAGAGGCTACAAATTTCAATTTCACACTCTTCCAAAAATGAGAGGCATGCCAAACCTGCCACTGAATCAAAGGGCAGAGGCTCAACTACAAATTTCAAAGCTCATAAGCATGAGAGCTATTCAAGAGGTACCTACTCATGAACAAGGTCAAGGTTTCTATTCAAGACTTTTTCTGGTACCAAGGAAAGGAACCGACTGGAGACCCATTTTGGATTTATCCATCCTAAACACATTTCTACTCGTACCAAAATTCAAGATGCTCACATTACAGCAACTTCTTCCCATGCTGGGCAAGGGGTTTTGGCTGGTAACATTGGACCTCAAGGAGGCATACCTGCATGTCCCAATCAGACAAAGCTGCAGAAGATACCTCAGATTTCTTGCAGGTTCAATCCACTATCAATTCTCTGCATTGCCCTTTGGCTTATCTACTGCGCCCAGAGTATTCACAAAGTGCCTGGCATCAGTGATTGCCTACTGCAGACTTCAAGGGATACAAATATACCCTTATTTGGATGACTGCCTGATCCAAGCGGACAGCAAGCACATACTTCTGGAACATCTGGCATATGTGACGCGGTTAATGCATGCTCTGGGGGGATACACAATCAACAAAGAGAAATCAAGGCTAACACCATCTCAGAAAATAATTTTCCTGGGTGCCAACTTGGACACAAACACCCAGATGGCCTACCTTACGCCAGAAAAACAGGGGCAACTATCTCAGTACTTCAAAATACTAGAAAAAAGTACCAGGCTTACTGCAAGGAAAATCCTGCAGGCTCTGGGATTCATGGCATCTTGCATTCTTTTAATCCCATGTGCAAAGCTGCATATGAGGAAACTTCAATGGTACCTAAAAAACCTATGGTCTCAACACAGTCACAGTTTGGAAACAATAATACCAATAATCCCATGTTTGCAAAAGGAATTTCTATGGTGGGCCCAAGCATGTCAAGCAAACACAGGCCTCCCATTCTGCAAGCCTCAAGCAAAGCAAGTTATCACAAGAGATGCCTCAGATTACGCCTGGGGGGTGCACATGATGGACAGGTGCATCCAGGGCAAATGGTCCCAAAAGGAAAAGCACCTTCATATCAATTGGTACCCAGAAAAGACAAATCATGGCATCCAGTTCTGGACTTATCCATTCTAAATACATTTCTGGACATTCCAAAATTCAAGATGCTGACTCTCCAACAGTTACTACCTATGCTAGGCAAGGATGCCTGGTTGGTACCTCTAGACTAAAAAGAGGCTTACCTGCATATCCCAATCAGGAAATCTTGCAGAACATACCTCCGATTCAAAGCAGGCTATTTGCATTACCAGTTCTCTGCACTGCCCTTTGGCTTATCTACTGCGCCCAGGGTCTTCACAAAGTGCCTGGCACCAGTAATTGCATTTTGCAGGCAAATAAATATTCAGATTTATCCATACCTGGATGATTGTCTAATTCAAGCAGAAAGCAAGGACACTCTTCTAAAACATCTGGCGTTTGTAAAAAGACTTCTAACTTGTCTAGGATACACCATAAATGAAAAGAAATCACAACTGGTACCCTGTCAAATAATTACATTCCTGGGCGCAAGCTTGAATACAACTGCCCAGATAACTTAACTTATGCCAGAAAAATAAATTCAATTGATGACTTACTTCAAACAGGTGGCCACAAAAACCCAGCTATCTACAAGACAAATTCTGCAGGCCTTGGAGTTCATGGCCTCCTGCATTCTAATAATTCCATATGCAAGGCTGCATATGAGGAAACTTTAATGGTACCTAAAAAGCTTATGGAGTCAACATTGTCACAGCCTGGAAACAGTGATTCCTATAATTCCTGTGGTGGGCAGAGGCCTGCCACCAAAACAAGGGACTGTCATTCATTCCACCCCCTGCCGCCCAAACCCTGACTACCGATGCATCAGATTATGCTTGGGGGGTGCATCTGGCAGGAGATGCATTCAGGGATAATGGAGCCCAAATCAATTGCACCTACATATCAGTCAGAAACAGATGCTAGCTGTACAGAATGCTCTGACAGCCTTCAAGGACTGTCTTCATCCAGGACAACTACTGATAAAGACAGACAACACCACAGTCGTAGTACATAAACAAGCAGGGGGTACCCATTCCTAGCCCCTTTGTAGACTAGCCATGGCATTGTGGAACACGGCCTTGACTTATCAGATACATCTACAAGCGCATTTCCTGCCAGGAAAGCAAAATACTCTGGCAGACGAACTAAGCAGAAATCTTATGGACCCACACAAATGGAAACTGGATCCACAAATCTTCAGCATGTTGACACGCAAATGGGGGATCCCAGACATAGATCTTTTTGCCTCACCCCAAAACTATCAGTTGGATAAATTCTGCACAAGAATTCATCACAAAAAAGCTTGGAAAGTGGATGCTCTATCCTTCAGCTGGAAAAACCTATCAGTCTATGCCTTTTCCCCTCTGCCTCTGCTCTCCAAGGTCTTACTAAAAGTCAGACAGGAAAAACCAAAAATGATTCTGATTGCTCCAGACTGGCCTCACCAACACTGGTACCTGCTCCTACGCAATGTGTCTCACCTTCCTCCATGGTACCTGCCTCAGACACCTTACTTACTGTCTCAGCAGAACTATCAAATTCTGCACACTCAGCTCCAAACTCTGAATCTTGCAGCATGGCTAATCAACTAATTTCACCAGTTACATCTCTCAGCAAACCTGTGATGGATGTCATTTTGGAGGCTAGAAGGCCAAGTACTAGAAAATCTTATGCTAACAAATGGAAAAGATTCTGTGCCTGGAACCAAGCACAAGGAATAAGCACAGCAATGCCCAATATTCCTCAGACTCTGCAGTACTTAACTGAGATGCTTCACAAGGGCCTATCTTTTTCTTCCATAAAAATTCATGCCTCTGCCATTTCAGCTCATTACAACACAGATCCTCCCCTCTTTTCTCATCCTCTGCTAAAGCAGCACCTCAGAGGGGCCAAAAATTTAAGACCTCCCAGGAGAGCACCAACTCCTGCATGGGACCTCAATTTTGTTTTGGAAAAACTCACTCTACCTCCTTTTGAGCCAGCTGCTACTGCAGACCTAAAATTTCTCTCTTGGAAAACAACTTTTCTTTTAGCAGTCACTTCAGCTAGAAGGATTTCAGAACTACAAGGCTCTTATGGCAGTGGAGCCTTTTATTATTTTTTACCTGGACAGGGTGGCTCTCAGGACCAATCCATCCTTTATGCCTAAAGTGGTATCTAGTGTGGCCCTTCAGACCATTCATCTGCCAACTTTTTTCCCAAATCCACAGAACAAGGGTGAGCGGATTCTGCATTCATTTGATGTACACAGACAACTAAGATTCTACTTAAACAGGACAAAATCTCTAAGAAAATCTGAGCAGTTACTGTTGGCATTTGCTGCAGGGGCAGAGGGAAAGGCTATTTCAAAGCAGACTATTTCAAAATGGATAAGCCATTGTATTCGTTTCTGCTATATGCACCATGATAAACCTGTCCCAAAGGGGATCAGATCTCATTCCACCAGGGCTGCATCTACTTCTGCAGCCTTTCTCAGAGGGGTTCCTACCAGAGACATTCTAGAAGCTGCTACCTGGCGATCAATTCATACGTTCACCAAACATTACCATTAACCTCTCTTCTCTAAATCCAGAGCAGGTTTTGCCACTGCTGTCCTGCAGGGCCTTATAGCTGCTCCTAAGGCTGTATAAATGCATCCTCCCAACCACAGCTTTGGGAATCTACCCAAATGTAATGACTGCAACAGTGAAACACGAAGAATATAGTACAGTTGTGTACACTTACCATAAATGTAGATGTTCGAGTGTATTCACTGTTGCAGTCCTGGTTACCCACCCTTCCGCCCTCTGTTTTTCTCTTACTATACCTCTACTTTCTTTTACTATGCTTAAAAGCCTTGTTGATGTATTTGCTTTTGTTTGGAGGTATATTTTTTGTGTTTTAAATTATATACATATATATATATATATATATATATATATATATATATATATATATATATATATTGCTCCCCATTTGGGGGGCATCTGACATCTGGGGCAAGAAAAACTGATGTAATGGCATCGGCTGCATGTTTTATACCCCTGACAACCTGACGTCATGGAAGAAGGGACAGCAACTGATGCAGGACCCAAGACTTTGTTAATCAGGCCGACTGAGGGCAACCTGCCAGCAGATTATCCAAATGTAATGACTGCAACAGTGAATACACTCGAACATCTACATTTATGGTAAGTGTACACAACTATACTATACTATGAATACAAAATTAAGATGTGAAAATCATGATAGGAGGCCTTAATAAGGCATTTGATACAACTGAACATAAAGTCAGTGTCAAAGTAAACTTTATTGTCATTTAGAACTACACACGTGTAGCCTAAACGAAATTTCGTGCATCAGCTCAATTCTTGAGATTACAAAGGAAAGTGAAACAACACATATAAGTAGAGGAATAAACATAACTAACAGATACAATACTACTAACAAATATGTACAAGAAAGAGTCCACACATTTATCAACAATCATAAACTAAAAGAATAGCCTCCCCTGAGTTAAATTAACTACCATATTTAAAGTAATACAAAACACACGACAGACTGAAATGCCTAAGTTATTTGTCTAATATTGCACTTGAGTGTTAAATAATACTGACTGTGGATATAATAAATAAATATTGCACTTACTCGGAATATATATATATATATATATATAAGTATATATTGTATGAATAAATAAAAATTGACTTATTATGTGTCCAGAACATGAACTTTAATTGGCAATAATGAAAGAATAAAATGTAAATGAGAAAGGTAGGAAATTATATATGTCAGGGTGTAGCAATAATAAATTAAAATATTTGTAAATGGCTGGTTAAACCAAGAGGTACATATAAAGAGTGATGTAAGAAAGGGATATCTAATGATTTGTATACTCTGCATTAGTTATGAATGTGATACTTTGTGAAATAATTTATAAAATGAAGGGTGTGACATATATAACACCTGAAGGGTTAAGAATTCCAGTTCTGTTAACATATGCAGATGACATTATAATAAATGTGAAATAAGAAATTGGATAAAATAAGTAATAATTTGTACAGATGGGTGTCTAGACGTGATAGGGATGGCTTTAAAAAGAGAGAAAATTAAATGTTTAGGTGATGTAGTAGCTAGGGGGTATATATTTTACAATGAGTGAAATTTCTATGTTCGGTATACAATTTTGGAATAAAGATATAAGTGGAATTCAGTGGAAAAAATAGAAGTAGTAAAACAAACCTGTCTTTTCTGAAGAACATGTGATTTATCATTCAGAAAACAAAGACTTACTTGATAAACTCAGTACTAATGGGAAAATAGCATACTTAGCAAGTGTATTTATGTTGCCAATAGTATTTGAAAAGGAATTGTTGCAGATATTTTTTCATTTATATGAGGTTCTAGATTAGACCCCGTAAAAAGAAGAGTTCTGCATGTAAATAAAGAGGAAGGAAATTTAGGGTTAATCAACCCAGTGGTATATGCTGCTTCATTAAATTTGTACAAAGTGTTAAAGTGGATAAATGAAAAAGGTGAGAGATTAGTTGTAAAACTGTATAAATGTAAGTATGATAAATTTTGGTGTATGGTAAAAAAAGAGTAAAAGAGAAAATGTATATAAATTAAAAAAATAAAATGTTACCTAGAAATATATGTGGAAAATAAAAATTGATAATATAGAAAAAATAGAAAAGTATGGTATAAGAATGTGATGATAAAATATTATGATGGAAAACCATGGGAAAAAGCTAATAAATGAAAAAATAGAGCTATAAAAATAAGAAGCAAATGGTGTAATCAGAAAACAGAATGTCAACCTTTTTTTGGAAACAACTAGTAGATAAATTACCAGTTAAAGGAAATAAGCCATGTAAAAAGAAAGGTGATAGAATATGTTTACATTGTCAAGAAGAAGAAACTACAGAACATGTGTTTTTGAAATGTGAAATAATAAAAAAGTTATGGGGAAAACTATATGGAGAAGATATTTTTGAAGATATAAAAAGTGGATAAAATAAACATGGATATGATTAAATATGCACATTGAAAGAATAGAAGTAAAGAGTATGTTAAAAGAATAGAGAAAATGTTATTCTATGTCATACGGGTTATATGGAATGAAAGAATAAATGAAATTATGTTTAATGGTAATTGGATTTTAGCAACAATATTAAGTAATACCAGGTGGTACAGAAAAAGTAGTGGGGGTCTATTAGGGATGAAATTTTAGAATGAGTGTAAAGGAAATTATGAATATGTGTAAATATGTTTGTCTGTCTACATATTATTCACACATTTGTAAGTAAGTTGTAAATAAGATTTCTTCTTGTATATAACTAAAGGACCCATATTCTTTTCAGTAGGTGCCATGAGATCTTTTACATCCACCTGAGTTGTCATCAACTCAAGCAGATAGAACCTTTGTTTAACTTTTCATCCTAGGGACAATGCACAAAGGAGTGCAGTACCCCTGTTATACCCCACTGCAGTATCAGTAATCGATCTACCTAATGTAAGAAGAGAACCCGTAGCCTTTTGCACCAGAAGTGAGGGTGCTACCTCTTGCTCCACTGACTCTTTTTCTGATGTCAAGTTCTTATAATAATAAAAAGAGAAGAAGCTGCTTTAATTCTAATCAGGGCATTGTGGCCGAGGCAACCATCTTTCAATCTTTTAAACTGAGTATTTATAGAAAAACATTTAAGACTACCTCTGAGTAGCAAAGTTCTCTCTCATCAAGGAGACATAAGGATGGATTCTGTAAAGTTCATGGAATCTGTCGCATTATGCCTATATCAGTGCGAACCTTGTGGAAAACATTCTGATATACTAATGTATGACAAGAATGCAAGAATACCTCAGTACACAGTGGAGTGCTGCAGTTCAAGCGGTGCACTGCAGAAATGTGCAAGTAATCATAATTATAGGAAATGGTTGTCCATTAACATTCTGCATTACCAAACAAATGAAAAGATGATCACAAAACAAGAATCCTGATAGGAGTTTAGAAATATAGAAAAAAGCCAAAAGCAAAGGAACAATCACTGTGTAGTAACGAATTCACGGCAGGAACAATGCAACAACAGAATGCATAAAATCACTCTCTTTTAATGTTCGTTAAAAACAAAAATGTACTCATCCACACAATGTTTTTATTCTATGGGATGGACCCATAGGTATGCTGGATCATGTTAAGAACTATGTTGTAAGTGAATGGGGAACTAAATATCCTACAATAAACGTTCCTGGACTGTTTTCCTGGTGGCGAAGGTCTTATTTCTTGACTGCTTTGCGTTTTGGTTCCAACTAAATATCCTCCCTTACTTGGGAAAGAATTTATTAAAAATATGGAAATGGCAGTAGATAGTAATGAAGTACAATATGGTAGGGCTTGTGTGTTGGAGTATTCCTCATACGTCAACAACATCAAATATATATTAAATAGGAATTGGGACATTCTAACGGTAGACAAGAAAATAAGAAAAATTATAGGGGATACACCAGTGTTTGTTTACAAAATGGGTGGAAATATTAAGAGAAAACTTGAGAGAGGGTATATAATAAAGGAAAGGAATGATCAGAATAAACATACTAGGCATTGTGGCAGCTGTGGGCAGTGCCATGCTATATTGGAGGCAGAAGGAATAGTTTTAGAGAATGTTAACAGGACTAGAATTAATTTCAAACAAGGGAATGGTAAATGTTCTTTGTGTTTCACTGTTGCAGTCATTACATTTGGGTTATCTGCCTGCAGGTAGCCCTCAGCCGGCCTGAATATCAAAGTCTTGGATCCCTGCGTCAGATGCTGTCTCTTCTTCCATGGCATCAGGTCATCAGGGGTATAGAGCATGCAGCCGACGCCATTACATCAGTCTTTCTTGCCACACGGTGCCCGAAGCAGAAGCAGTTCGCAAGTGCCGGTCGGCCAACTCCTGAAATTTTCATTTTCGAATTTCAGAACCAAAGTCTTCAAAAAAGCTAAGTACCCCATTGGGGATCCTTTTCTTGCTCTAAACCGATGTCAGTAAAAGTTAACAATTGTATTACCTGCGGAAAGCAAATACCTCATAAAGATTTTCATTCATACTGCATTCCTTGCTTAGGCCCGGACCATGACGTCCCTCGCTGTCAGTTTTGCGCCTTATTCACTCCTCGAACTATTCGTTGTCGGCTCATTTTTGCATCAAACTATTTCAGTACTCAGTTTAATTATCCAGAAATGGCTTCGGTAAGCCATCCGACTACCGACATTCCTAAAAAACGTAAAGATAAAGACAGAGACAGACTGCATAGGTCCAAAGCTGCCGGCGACGCTTCCGTTAAGCTAGTTGCCAGTTCGCCGGTACTCAATGAGGTGCTTTCACAGCCCCTGATACCCGCTACTTCAGATTCGCAGGCCTCTACTGAGACCCATTCGGAGTCCGGTGTGCCGCGAGATGCTTCTTCGACCATGGTACCTGTGGATGTCTCTACCTTGGATGGGTCCGGAGCCACTGTGCAGGCACCGGCTTCTGAGGGTGTATTCAGGCCTACTGACTTGCATTTCAAACCAACGCCATCTTCTTCTTCTTCAAGGCCTAAAACTCGACCCATGCCTAGAAAACCGACATCCAAACCACATGGTCAGGCCCATATGCCTAAAAAACAAATGATAAGAATGGCTGAAGACCTTATTACTTTAATTAGGGGAAGCCAGACTTCACCCTCTAAGAGACATAGAACTGATTTTCCTTCTGATTCTTCTGATCAGGATTCTGAAATTTCAGTTTCTTTTGATTACCAGGATTTGCCCTTATCTACCTATGAGGATTCTGATGCAGAGGACTCCATTCCCCTCTAGAATATTTTTCTTTTGGTGAAACCTTGCACACTTTTAGGGAGCATTTCCGCTGGGAAATTCAGGATTACTCTGACTCCAAAAAGAGGCTTAGGGAATTCTTACTCCTACCTCAACACAGGCCTTTAGCTATCCCTCCTGTCCTGGATATTGTAAATGATGCCTTCTTGGAATCTAGCCTGGCCCCAGACACTTTACCTCCAGCTCCTAGGAAACCTGACCGGTATTACAGAGTACCTGACTCTCACAAGTTCCTCTCCAAGAATCCTACTGCAGACCCAGAGACCATTTCCCAGGGACCTAAAGGCATTAAGACTACTACTGCCAAAAGCCCTACCCCCTCTGATAGAGATTCCAGGGCCTTGGACAGATGGTGTAAGAAGGTATACACTTATGCTACTTTGGCCATTAGGGCCTTAAACTGCCAGTTTCATATGTTAAAGTATCAGCAGCATATTATGTGACTACTTAAACAGAAAATGATGTTGATTCCTGACTGTGCTGAAAATAAAGAATTACAGGATTTAATGCATTCTGCTGAACAAGTTGATAAACATACTTTGCAATGTGGTTTTGACTCTTTAGAAGCATCTTGCATGGCTGCTGTCACTGGGTCTATTCTTAGAAGGCATGTTTGGCTTAAGGAGCAAAATTTGCCAGATCATGTTAAAGCTAAATTTCTGGATGCTCCCGTAAACCAAGACCGCCTGTTTGGCAACAAAGCAGAAGAAGTTCTTAAAAAGATGGAGGAAGAAGCTAAATCTGTGCAAACTGTTAAAGATTTCCTGCAAGTTCAACCTCCAAGATTTAGTAGGCATTGGTCTTTTTAAGAATTGGTCCTTTCCTGTCTCTTCCAGGCCTTCTCAGTCCAAACCCAGGAACAGCAGACCACCTAAGCTACAGTCTCAAGGTACTCACAGGCCTAAGCAGTGGGGGGCTCCAACTTCCAAAGCTGGAAGTAGTAAGACACCACCTATGGAAAACTGTCACAATCCCTTAACCTTAAACCTTCCAAGCCCTGCTCAACTGCCTGCTCCCTTAAGGGGGAAAGATCGCCCTGCATGAAAAAAACTGGGAACTCATTACCCAGGACAAATGGGTTTTAAATATAGTTTCCCAAGGATACAGATTCCACTTCCACACCTTACCAACCCCAAACAGTTGGCCAGACCTACCCCCAAATCAGTGGGCATTGGCTCAACAGCAGGTTCTCGCCCTTCTAAGTATTAGGGCTATTCAACCTGTCCTAGCAGAAGAAAGGGTCAAGGTTTTTACTCAAGACTTTTCCTGGTACCCAGAAAAGACAGCTCCTGGTGTCCTATCCTGGACCTCTCTATTGTAAACACCTGTTTGGTAATCCCAAAATTCAAAATGCTAACACTTCATCAGCTGCTTCCTATGCTAGGCAAAGATGCCTGGTTGGCAACCTTAGACTTAAAGTAAGCTTACCTGCACATTCCAATAAGGGAATCTTGCAGGAAATACCTACGCTTCAGAGCAGGCTACATGCACTATCAGTTCTCTGCACTTCCCTTTGGCTTATCTACTGCTCCCAGGGTATTCACAAAGTGCCTAGCTCCAGTCATTGCATTTTGCAGGCAAAGAAATATCCAAATATACCCATACCCGGATCATTGTCTAATTCAGACAGAAACCAGGACATGCTGCTAAATCATCTGGCATTTGTAAAGAAACTGCTAACCTCACTGGGGTACACCATAAACGAAAAGAAATCTCATCTAGTACCCTGCCAACAAATTGTATTCCTGGGAGCAAACTTGAACACAACTTCCCAGATGGCTTACCTCAAGCCAGAGAAACAAGTTTATTTGACAGCCTACTTCAAACTACTGGCCACAAAGACCCAGCTACCTGCAAGGAAAATCCTGCAAGCATTTGGGTTCATGGCCTCTTGCATTCTACTAATTCCCTATGCAAGACTGCATATGAAGAAACTACAATGGTATCTAAAAAGCCTATGGTGTCAACATTCTCAGGACCTGGAATCAATGATTCCTATCGTTCCTTGTATAAAGACAGAGTTCCTTTGGTGGGCAGAGGCCTGCTACCACAACAAGGGACTGCCATTCACTCTGCCCTCTGCCGCCCAAACCCTAACAACAGATGCATCAGACAATGCATGGGCGTCTCACTTGGCAGGGCAGTGCATTCAGGGCAAATGGAATCCGAGTCAAATGCACCTGCATGTCAGTCAAAAAGAAATGTTAGCTGTACAGAATTCCCTGACAGCCTTCAAGGACCACATTCTTCCAGGACAATTATTGGTAAAGACAGACAACACCACTGTTATGTGGTACATAAACAAGCAGGGGGGAACCCACTCTTATCCTCTCTGCAGACTAGCCATGGCTCTTTGGAACACACCCTTGAGCTACCAGGTGAACCTACAAGCTCAATTCCTGCCAGGCAAGCTAAATTCACTGGCAGATGACCTAAGCAGAAATCTCATGGACCCACACTAGTGGAAACTGGAATCAAAGATATTCAGCATTTTGAGAAACAAATGAGTGAACCCAGAAATAGGCCTGTTTGCCTCCCCTCAGAACTACCAATTGGACAAATTCTGCACAAGGACTCCCCACAGTCAAGCTTGGAATTTGGATGCCTTGTCCTTCACCTGAGAAAGCCTCTCAGTTTATGCCTTTCCCCTCTGCCTCTCCTCTCGAAAGTTCTTCTAAAGATCAAACAGGACAAACCAATGACAATACTGATTGAACCAGACTGGCCACGCCAGCACTGGTACCCTCTCTTGCGCATTATGTCACTGCTGGAACCACGGCACCTGCCTCAGACCCCTTCCCTGCTGTCCCAGCAGGAGGGCCAGATTCTGCACCCCCAGCTTCAAACCCTGAACCTTGCAGCCTGGCTAATTCCCTGAGCTCTCCAATAACATCCATCAGTAAGCAGGTGCTAGATGTCATTCTGGAGGCAAGGAGGCCTAGTATTAGAAAATCCTATGCTGAAAAGTGGAAAAGATACTGTTCCTGGAGCCAGACTCAGGGGATGGGTACAACAGTGCCCAGCTTACCGCATGTTCTTCAATACTTAACAGAGATGCTCCACAAGGGCCTTTCCTTCTCATCAATTAAAATTCATGCCTCAGCCATTTCAGCACATTATAATACTGAGCCACCCCTCTTCTCTCACCCCCCTGCTGAAGCAATTCCTCAGAGGGGCCAAAAATTTAAGACCACCCAGGAGTGCCCCTACTACAGCCTGGGACCTTAACTTTATATTGGAAAAGCTCACTCTACCTCCTTTTGAGCCAACTGCAACTGCAGAGTTGAAATTCCTTTCTTGGAAAACAGCCTTCCTTCTAGCCATCACTTCAGCAAGAAGAGTGTCTGAATTACAGGCCCTCGTGGCAGTGGAGCCCTTCATCATCTTCCATGCAGACAGGGTGTCCCTCAGGACCAGTCCTTCCTTTATGCCCAAGGTGGTATCCAGTGCAGCCCTTAATCAGTCCATTCATTTGCCAACCTTTTTTCCTAATCCACAGAACAAAGGAGAACAAATACTGCACTCTTTGGACGTGCACAGACAACTTAGATTTTATTTGGACAGGAATAAGCCTCTCAGAAAAACTGAACAGCTGCTAGTTGCCTTTGCTGCAGGAGCAGAGGGGAAGACCATTTCACAGCAAACCATTTCAAAGTGGATAGGCCATTGCATTAATTTCTGCTATAAGCACCATGGAAAACCTATCCCACAGGGGATAAGATCACATTCCACCAGGGCTGCATCTACTTCTACAGCCTTTCTCAGAGGGTGTCCCTACCAGGGACATCCTAGAAGCTGCTACCTGGAGCTCTGTACATACCTTCACCAAACATTACCACTTGCCTATTTTTTCTAAATCCAGAGCTGGTTTTGCCACTGCAGTCTTGCAGGGATAGCTGGTCCTAATGCTCTCTAACTTCCTCCTCCCTTCCTTAGATTTTGGAATCTACCCAAATGTAGTGACTGCAACAGTGAAACACGAAGAACATAGGACAGTTGTGTACACTTACCATAAATGTAGATGTCTGAGTGTATTCACTGTTGTAGTCCTGGTTACCCTCCCTCCAGCCCCCTGACTTCTCTTGGCTATACCTTTCTTCTTGTTTAGTGTATTTCAGCTTTCTGGTGTATTTGCTTTTTGTTGGAGGTGTAACCTTATATATAATTGCTTCCCATTATGGGGGCACCTGACATCTGGGGCAAGAAAAACTGATGTAATGGCATCAGCTGCATGCTTTATACACCTGACGTCATGGAAGAAGAGACAGCATCTGACGCAGGGATCCAAGACGTTGATATTCAGGCCGGCTGAGGGCTACTTGCAGACAGATGACCCAAATGTAATGACTGCAACAGTGAATACACGCGAACATCTCTATTTATGGTAAGTGTACACAACTGTACTTTCTAAGTATATTATATATTTGGCCAAATGCATGACCTGCCCCAGCTACTACATAGGTAAAACAGAGGAACAATTGAAGAAAATAATTTACGGTCATTTATACAGCATTAGAAGGAGGGACACAAACAATGCACTGTACAAACATGTGGCTAAATATGGTGAAACCCATGTTTTTTACATTTGCTATTCTTGATCAGATTAGTCCAGGACCACGAGGGGGCAATTATAAGGCACTTCTTGGCCAGAAAGAGATTAAATGGCGAATATTAACTGATACAGCATGTGAGCCTGGACTAAATGAATTCATTACCATCAAACCTATATTACAGTTACAACAATAATATGAGTATCCATTAAGCATTATTTTATTATAAATATGAATTCATTTTATGGATGTATTAGTGTTGATAGGTAGGAATTAATAGTGTTATATGTACAATGTTTGTATTTTCTTGTGTCAATATATATTTCATTATTATTTCAGTATTAGCTTCACTGTTTAGTTTTTTGTATCCCAATGATATATATATATATATATATATATATATATATATATATATATATATATATATATATATATAGTTTGCATTTGACTTAATATGATATAATATAATATGGAATAAGAGTTAATACAACTTCAATTTTATATAATCTTCGATGAAATTTTGCAGTCCATGTAGTCAAAGGAAGTTATAATGTGTTGTATTGTATGGTTTTGTTAGAAGTATATAGTACAAGTAAGGGATAGGTATAAGCTAATTTAGGGCAGTATTAGTTAAACTACTACTAAAGCATATGTTTATTTTAAATCATGCAGGATTTTAATTAATTTATTGTTTAATGAAAATTTATGGCGCCAAAAAAGGGGTATTTAAGTGAGCAATTAATGTTTTATTGTATTCTGATGAAGTCCACCTTGGTGTGGATGAAAGCACTAAATGAGTACATTTTTGTTTTTTCTGAACATTAAAAGAGATTGATTTTATGCATTCTGTTGTTGCATTGTTCCTGCTGTGAATTCATTATTACACGTTTGTTCCTTTGCTTTTGGCTTTTTTCTGTGTTGTCCTTACGCTGTTTGGTGATTATTCATTGGTTTTTGATGGATTCATTGGAGGAACTGCCTACAAATCATTCCCCTGTTAACCGCAATGAACTACAGAGACTTCATTCGTCTATATCCTGAAAGGGCAGGTTACTCATCTTATTGAACTATTTACCCAGTCAGGAATTAAGGGTCAAAGCACGCAAGCAATCACAAAGGCGTGCAACTGCATAGGAGGAAGTCAGTTGGATTTGGAAGTTCCTAACCTCCATGGGGTTGGTTTAGATATGCCAGCAGCCCTGGACACCGTGGTTTCGAAAGGGTAACAGGAGTAGGCTGACAGACAAGGAGTTTACATTTGATTTTTCGCTCTACAACTTCGACGAAGATTTTTTTCGGACAGGGGCAAGACCTAAATGCCCCATGAGCACGAAAATGTATTCTATGGCAGCTACGAACATTAACATCAAGGACAAAGGTACTGTAAACTATAGTTCAAGCCTTAGAGGCAAAGTTGTTGTTGTGTCTTTCGGCTTTTCCCGGTTAGGGGTCGCCACAGCGGAACTCCGGTCTGCTAATGATTGGCAGTGGATTTTTACGTGCCAAGTTGCCAGCCCTGAAGCACAACCTTCAACGAAGGTATGCCCATTCACGCATGTCTCCACACGGTAGACGCTCTAGCTGAGAATCAAACAGAACAACGTCGTACTGTGAGGTGACAATGCTACCGCAGCACCAAAGCGTCGGGCAGGGTGTAAATCAACTGGACAACTTTTTGCAAAAAGGCATTCATTTTAACACTTTGAGCCCACTTGATGGCTTTGAGAGAACAAGCAGAATGCTTTGGAAGGGGCATTAAAAGACTTGATTTATTTGTTTGGCAAAAAATTAAATGCTATCAAAGGCGTTATACTTGATAACGCATGCTTGAACAAATGTATTTCATTGAATGTTGTCCCTATGGGACTACTTTTTTTAAGGCGCCAGTGGGAGTTGTTTTGGATGAACAAGCACATTTAGAGTTCAGTACGCTTTTTAACCTGTTTGGGTTTGACTACATGAAACAGCTTATTAAAAAGAATGATGAGAGATTGTGTAAGTTATTAGATGAAGTGGAGAAAATTAATATTATTATTGTAAATGATTTACTGTTTCCACAATGGGAGACATTATATATAAAACAATACAGTGTAGCTGACAAAAAGGCACAGGTGATTTGCACTAAAAAGTGTAAGAAAATAAAGAGAGGTGTAGACCATTACAATAGTAATGTGGTATACCCCTGGAAGGAGGGGAAAGGTAAAGGAAATAAAGATAAAGTACAATATGAAATAGATGGAACACAAAGGAACAATTTTGAAGGAGGTAATAGTCCAAATTTTCAAAATGAATGGAATTACCAGCAACACCTGGGTTGGAGGAAGGATTGGAAGAGGATAAAATACAGGCAGAATTGGAATCAGGAACATTATGGGGGCATGAAATGGGGAGAGAAATTGAGACAGTGGTAGATCATGACACTGACCCAAGTGAGACACTAGGAATTGTTATTTCAGAAGGTATAGTTAATAGTTTTAATAATTTTGAGATTTATAATTATACAAACCTAGTGGTGGAGCAAGACCACTTTACCCTATTGTCTAAGGATATGAAATTTATTCCCAAAACTAGATTTAATGTAGTGGACTCTATCTTGGAGAGGAAGCTGAACCTAGCCATTATGTTTCATACTAAACCTCAGCCATTGGTTCAAGGCAGACTAAGGAAAAAAGTACTTGTGTACCACCTACCCACCCTAGCGTGACTGTTTATGAAAGATCAGTTATGAGTGAAATGTACAAGTTACAAAATTATATAAGATATAGGAAATTGCAAAGTAATTTAACAGGCAAGGAACAAAATATCTTGGAACAACTAATAAATGACCATAGTATAAGAGTTATGAAACCTAACAAGGGGGGAGGGTGGTTATAATACAATACCCTGGAATATGTCACTAAGATGTATAGGACATTACAAGAATCTGGGAGTTATGAAACTGTGTCCATCAATGAAATCAATATATGATACAAACGGATAGATCTGTTCCTGGAGGAATTTCTTTTGGACAATTGTATCACTATTGATACATATGACCAACAGGGTGCTGGCGGAAATTGGGCTACTGTTGGCCGAAGGAGGAGAAGAGGCGGAAGGCATGCCCGAAGGCAGGTCAGGGCTAGGACTGTGATAGTGAGAGTCGGAACTTTGAATGTTGGCAGTATGACTGGTATAGGAGGGAGCTAGCTGATATGATGAACCGAAGAACGGTTGGTATATTGTGTGTGCAAGAGACCAGATGGAAGGGGAGCAAGGCTAGGTGTATCGGAGGCGGTTTCAAATTGTTTTATTATGGTGTGGATGGGAGGAGAAATGGTGTAGGCATTATCTTGAAGGAAGAGTATACTGAGAGTGTTTTGGAGGTGAAAAGAGTGTCGGATAGAGTGATGTTTATGAAGCTGGAAATTGATGGTGTAATGATGAATGTTGTTAGTGCATATGCTCCACAAGTTGGGTGTGCAATGGATGAGAGAGAAAAATTTTGGAGTGAGTTGGATGAAGTGGTGATAACTGTACCCAAGGGTGAGAGACTGGTGATTGGAGCAGATTTCAATGGGCATGTTGGTGAAGGGAACAGAGGGGACGAGGAAGTGATGGGTAGGTATGGTGTTAAGCAAAGGAATGCAGAAGGTCAGATGGTAGTGGATTTTGCGAAAAGGATGGACATGGCTGTGTTGAATACGTATTTTAACAAGAGGGAGGAGCATAGGGTGACATACAAGAGTGGAGGAAGATGCACACAGGTGGATTATATCTTATGTAGAAGGGCCAATCTGAAGGAGATTGGAGACTGTAAAGTGGTGGCAGGGGAAAGTGTAGTTAGGCAGCATAGGATGGTGGTTTGTAGGATGACATTGGTGATCAAGAAGAGGAGGATGAGTGTGAGGGCAGCACCAAGGATCAAATGGTGGAAATTGAAAAAGGGTAATTGTGAGGTGATGTTCAGGGAAGAGTTAAGACAGGCACTGGGTGGCAGTGAAGAGTTACCGAATAGCTGAGTAACTACAG
Source organism: Protopterus annectens (assembly GCF_019279795.1). Lineage (NCBI taxonomy): Eukaryota > Metazoa > Chordata > Ceratodontiformes > Protopteridae > Protopterus > Protopterus annectens. Next base: position 606,405,044 of record NC_056732.1, on the reverse strand, counting down.
CAGAGCTAGTAAGAGAGATGGCTAATAAGGGTGCTTGGTGTGACATCAGGAAAGAGGAAGGAGGACAAGGAGACCTGGTGGTGGAATGAAGAAGTACAGGAGAGTATACAGAGAAAGAGGTTGGTGAAGAAGAAGTGGGATTGTCAAAAAGATGAATAAAGTAGATGAGTATAATGAGATGAGGTGCCTGGCAAAGAGAGAGGTGGCGAAGGCTAAGGATAAGGCATATAAAGAGTTGTATAAAAGGTTGGTCGCTAAGCAGGGCGAAAAGGACCTGTACCGATTGGCTAGACAGAGGGATCAAGCTAGTAAAGATGTGCAACATGTAAGGGTGATAAAGGATAATGAGGAAAACGTACTCACAAGCAAGGAGAGTGTGTTGAGCAGATGGAAAGAGTACTTCGAGGGGTTGATGAATGAAAAGAATGAGAGGGAGAGAAGGTTGGATGATGTGCAGATAGTGAATCATGAAGTGCAGTGGATTAGAAAGGAGGAAGTAAGGATAGCTATGAAGAGGATGAAGAACGGAAAGGCTGTTGGTCCAGATGACATACCTGTGGAAGCATGGAGGTGTTTAGGTGAAATGGCAGTGGAGTTTTTTTAACTAGATTGTTTAACGACATCTTGGAAAGTGAGAGGATACCTGAGGAATGGAGAAAAAGTGTTTTGGTACCGATTTTTAAGAATAAGGGTGATGTGCAGAGCTGTAGTAACTGCAGAGGGATTAAACTGATCATTCACCGCATGAAGTTATGGGAGAGAGTAGTGGAAGCTAGGTTAAGAAGGGAGGTGATGATTAGTGATCAGCAGTATGGTTTCATGCCATTAAAGAGCACTACAGATGCGATGTTTGCTCTGAGAGTGTTGATGGAGAAGTACAGTGAAGGTCAGAAGGAGTTGCATTGTGTCTTTGTGGATTTAGAGAAAGCATATGACAGGGTGCCTAGAGAGGAGTTGTGGTATTGTATGAGGAAGTCGGGAGTGTCAGAGAAGTATGTAAGAGTGGTACAAGATATGTACGAGGGTAGTGTGACAGCGGTGAGGTCTGCGGTGGGAGTGACGGATGAGTTTAAGGTGGAGGTGGGATTACATCAAGGATCAGCTCTGAGCCCTTTCTTATTTGCAATGGTGATGGACAGGTTGACAGACGAGATCAGACAGGAGTCCCCATGGACTATGATGCTTGCAGATGACATTGTGATCTGTAGTGAGAGTAGGGAACAGGTGGAGGAGACCCTGGAGAGGTGGAGATATGCTTTAGAGAGAAGAGGAATGAAGGCCAGCAGGACTAAGACAGAGTATATGTGTGTGAATGAGAGAAAGGATAGAGGAATGGTGAGGATGCAGGGAGTAGAGGTGGCGAAGGTGAATGAGTTTAAGTACTTGGGATCAACAGTTCAGAGTAATGTTGAGTGTGGAAGGGAGGTGAAGAAGAGAGTACAGGCAGGATGGAGTGGGTGGAAAAGAGTGTCAGGAGTAATTTGTGACAGACGAGTACCAGTAAGAGTGAAAGGGAAGGTCTACAAGAGGGTAGTGAGACCAGCTATGTTATACGGGTTGGAGACAGTGGCATTGACAAAAAGGCAGGAGTCAGAGCTTGACGTGGCAGAGTTGAAGATGTTAAGATTTGCACTGGGTGTGACAAGGTTGGACAGGATTAGGAATAAGTATATTAGAGGGTCAGCCCAGGTTGGAAGGTTTGGAGACAAAGCCAGAGAGGCAAGATTACGTTAGTTTGGACATGTACTGAGGAGGGATGCAGAGTATATTGGGAAAAAGATGCTAAGGATTAAGCTGCCAGGTAACAGGAAAAGAGGAAGGCCTAAGATAAGGTTTAAGGATGTGGTGAGAGGGGATATGCAGCTGGTTGGTGTGACAGAGCAAGATGCAGAGGACAGGAGGAAATGGAAACAGTTGATCTGCTGTGGCGACCCCTAACGGGAGCAGCCGAAAGAACACTTTTTTTAATAGCTATTTGGAATACTCTAGCAACCATCCAAGGAAAATGATGAAAAATATTTTTAAAGGACAATGTATTGGAGCTGCCCGAATGACGTCTACATATATGGATAAGATTGAAGAAATTAATTTTATGAAGTCCCTGTTCATATCTAGACAGTACCCAGTAGGTATGCTGGATGATGTTAAGAACTATGTTGTAGGAGAATGGGGAACTAAATATCCTCCGTTACTTGGGAAAGAATTTATTAAAAATATGGAAACAGTAGTAGATAGTAGTGAAGTACAGTATAGTAGGGCTTGTGTGTTGGAGTATTCCCCATACGTGAGCAACATAAAATATATATTAAATAGGAATTGGAACATTCTAATGGTAGACAAGGAAATAAGGAAAATTATAAGGGATACACCGGTGTTTGTTTACAAATTGGGTGGAAATATTAAGAGAAAACTTGAGAGAGGGTATATAATAAAGGAAAGGAATGATCAGAATAAACATACTAGGCGTTGTGGCAGCTGTGGGCAGTGCCATGCTATACTGGAGGCAGAAGGAATAGTTTTAGAGAATGTTAACAGGACTAAAATTAATTTCAAACAAGGGAACTGTAATTCTAAGTATATTATATATTTGGCCAGATGCATGACCTGCCCCAGCTACTACGTAGATAAAACAGAGAGACAATTAAAGAAAATAATTTACGATCATTTATACAGCATTAGAAGGAGGGACACGAAACAATGCACTGTACAAACATGTAGCTAAATATGGTGAAACCCATGTTTTTACATTTGCTATTCTTGATCAGATTAGTCCAGGACCACGAGGGGGCAATTATAAGGCACTTCTTGGCCAGAAAGAGATTAAATGGCAAATATTAACTGATGCGGCATATAAGCCTGGACTAAATGAGTTCATTACCATCAAACCTATATTACAGTTACGACAATAATATGAATATCCATTAAGCGTTTTTTATTATAAATATGATTTCATTTTATGGATGTATTAGTGTTGATAGGTAGGAATTTATAATAGTATTATCATATCTGTACAATGTTTTTATTTTCTTGTGTCAATATATATATATTTCATTATTATTTCAGTATTAGCTTCACTGTTTAGTTTTTTTGTATCCAAATGAATGTGGATATAAATGGTTTGTATTTGACTTAATATGATATAATATAATATGGAATAAGAGTTAATACAACTTGGATGAAATTTTGCAGTTCATGTAATCAAAGGAAGTTATAATGTGTTGCATTGTATGGTTTTGATAGAAGTATATAGTACAAGTAAGGGACAGCTATAAGCTAATTTAGGGCAGTATTAGTTAAACTAGTGCTAAAGCATATATTTATTTTAAATCATGCAGGATTTTAATTAAGTAATTTATTGTTTAATGAAAATTTATGATGCCAAAAAAGGGGTATTTAAATGAGCAATTAATGATGTTAAGTTGTCTCTCGCCTTCATTCTTGCTGGTTGGGTTCGGAGCCAACCTTTGGCTCCGACTCGGCCATTTTCTAAAGCTTGAGAGCTACTTACTGGCTCGAGGCCTCCCTATATCCCACAATGCCTGGCGCTAGACCCACAGATCTCGTTTGCCGCTTCAGCTATGAGGTTGCGCTTTACTGGCTCAGGTCGTATTCATCTTTTGTAATATTAATAGTTAAACTTTTAGTGTATATTTTTCAAGGTTTTTGTGTTAAATCAGTGTAGTACTGTAGATTAGTCTTAGTTTTCCCTGTGTTTTTCTACCCTTAGGAAACTCGTTTTTACTTAGAGAGTTTCTCCCCTCCCCCCCCCCCATCTCCCTAAGTAGGCCGTTTAATTTAGAGGCTATCCCCTTCCCTTTTAAATTGTTCTAGTAGGAAGTAGTGTTTAGCCTTTGTAGTCTAAGTCATAGTCTCTTAGTTTTGTTAGTATTGTTTCCTTTAAATTTTTTGTGTGAAGGTGTGGGACTAGTGTGTGTGTGTGTGTGTGTGTGTGTGTGTGTGTGAGTGTGTGTTTTTTGCACTAGTCTAACATTTATCCATCGGTATTCCTTTTTTCTTTAACATGTCAAAGGATACCACGGTGTCATGGTTCAAGAAGTGTGACTCGTGCTGTCATAAAATGTCTCTGACAGATGGTCACACTTCTTGTGTTTATTGTTTGGGTGCCCTACACCTGCAGGACTCTTGCTCGGTATGTCATGCCTTTAGTCCGAGAGTCCTGCAGGAGCATAGGAACAAGTTAATTCTCAGGGGGTTACTAAAACCCGATGGGTCTCCGGCGAAGTCTCAGCCAGTGAAAACCCCTAAGCCCACCAAGCAATCGGCTCCCAGTATGGAGCCGTCGCCAGGTGGAGCGTCTGCTTCAATTTCGGTTCCGGCCGGAACCAAAGTATCTAAATCTCTCTTGGCTCCAACCTTGGTGTCGGAGCCGTCAGGGAGCTGTAAGCGATCCAGGTCACCATCCCTAGAGTCGATTCGCTCGGCTCCGGGATCGCCTTTGCTACAGTCTGAAAGGAGCCATTGGTCCTACTCTTCTCAGTCCTCAAGGCTATCCGATCATGGCTTGGAGAGAGTGGTTAGTAGACTCCTCAAATCACAGGCCCTGGCTAAAATGTTAACTAGCCCTCCTCATCAGGCTGTGGCTGTTCCTGTTTCTGAAGTAGTTCCTCCTCCGACTCCTCCTGTAAGTTCGGAGCCAGAGCTTGTTGGGGATCGGATCCTGGAAACATCGGCGCCGATGCTTCTCCTTTTGGCTCCTTCGTCGGCTCCGATTTCTTCAATGGTTCCGTCCTTGGAGGGATTTGGGTGCCGAGACACCCTCGTCGGCTCCGAGGGGGCGAGTGGTATCGGACCCTTGTCCGACCCCGTTCTCCCTGTTGGAGCCTCGGCGCAGGTAAGCTTGGCTCCTGCATCAGCCTTGGAGACATCCCTTTCGGTGCCGGAGAGGATTCCTGTCTCTTCAGAGCGGGGGGCCCTCTTCTCTGAGTCTGCACCTCGATCAGCCCCTTCAGCTCCTCCCCCAGGGTGCCTGCTTTGGTCTCTGCCCCTCCTCCAGACCCCAAACGAGGGGATCAAACGCTCCAGGTCACCCCACTGGGTGTATCTTCCTCTTCCGAGGCCTCCCCTGAGATTTCAGAGGAGCCCCCTCGAAAGAGGAAATGTAAGAGGAAACATGTTGACTCCCCAGAGTCTGTCAGGTCAGATATTGACTTGGAGGATTCGGAAGGGTCCCCAAAATCCCCCTCTGAAGATGTCTCTTTCTCAGACATCCTTGAGATCCTTAAGCAGAGGGGGAACTGGTCTGCCCTTAACCCTTCTGAGGACGAGTCGGTATACTTGGATGCGTTTGGTTCTCGCCCCTCTACCTCCTGGGTGTCTCCGCCTTTTGATCCATTAATGGAAGTGGTGGCTCAGAAGGCGTGGTCAGCTCCGGACACACTGGAACCAACCCCCCGCAGGCCCACTAAGTTTATTACGGCCCCTCACGATAAACAGTTTTTGACAAAGGGTGTCCCCGTTGATGCCATGGCGGTAGCAGCTGCCATGAAAAAGGAGTTGGCTGACACTTCTGTAACTGTCCATCCCCCTAATAAAGAGTCTAGGATGATGGATAGATACGGGAAGCAGATGTTTTCCTCAGCGACCTTCTCCATGCGGTCGCTGAATTATTTGTGCCACTTCACCCGTCTTCAGAGGGATCTCCTCAAGGAGCTAGAAGATACTCTGCAAGATCCATCAGCTGCAGGGGCTCAAGACAAGATAAATTCCCAGCTGGCGACTCTTAATTCTATCGTTAACTCCTCCATGCGGCTCATTTCATATGCGGCTGATGGAGCGAGTAGAGCCGTAGGCACAGGCGTGGCTTTGAGAAGACATGCCTGGATGTGGTTATGCAACTTCGCTGATCCCTTCAAGGCGTCTTTCACCAACACCCCTTTTGATGGTTCAACGCTGTTTGGACTCAGGTGAAAGATACACTTACCAGGTGTGAGCAGGAAGGCAAGACTCTCTCTGCCGTGGGAGTCCGTTTCTCCACTCCCTCTAGATCATACCCTAAGGGTCAGAAGAGTGGAAAGATGTGGTTCCGGAAACCCCAGGGAGCTGTGCCTGACACATGTGGCGAGTTTCCCTCCAGAGGCAGAGGAGGGAACAACAATAGACGCCGCCTGCGGGGCAGAGGGGGTCCGCAGAATCAGGGCAGCAGAGAATCTTTCTCTGACAAGCCCTTCCAGCACCCCTGAGGCTCTGCCCGGCTGTCCACCTTCGGAGGCAGTCAGGGGAAGGTTGTCTCTGTACCCAGAAGCCTAGCGTCTCATCACTCGAGACAGATGGGTACAGTCTATCATATCCGGAGGTTACAAAATCCCGTTTGTCCACACCCCCTTAAAATCAAGCAACCCCATCCCAGATGTTCCACCCAGTCTAAGGGAACAGGCAGTACAAGAAATTTCAAGACTGCTAAAAAAAACGGGCCATCCAACAAGTCCCAGCAGACCAGCAAGGATCCGGAATTTACTCAAAGTTCTTTTTGGTACCAAAAAAGACAGGGGACTGGAGACCCATTTTGGATCTCAGCAGACTAAACAAGTCTGTTCAAAGAATGAAGTTCCGGATGGTCACGCTTCAGTCCATTGTACCCTTTTTGGGTCAGGACAGTTGGATGTGCTCCATAGATCTTCAGGATGCGTACCACCACATCAAAATGGACAGGCGTTCCAGAAGGTTTCTCCACTTCCGGCTGGGAGCCAGTCATTACCAGTTCAGAGCCCTGCCCTTTGCTCTCACCAGAGCCCCCAGGGTGTTCACCAAATGCATGGCAGTGGTTACCGCTCACCTGAGATGGCAAGGATTCCAGGTGTTTCCATATCTAGACGACTGGCTCCTTACTGCTACCACCAGACATCAATTGCTGAGAGCCAGGGATTATACCATCCAAACATGCTCCAACATAAGTTGCTCAATAAATTTCGAAAAGTCTGCATTGTTGCCTTGTCAATCTTTAACCTTTATAGGTACAAGATTAAATATGAAAGATCTGTCCGCAAGACTTCCAGTAGACAGAGTGGCAGACATTCGTCGACATGTACAGGTATTATTAGGATGCAGAAAGATTCAGGCCAGATTCGTCATAAAAACCTTGGGTCTCATGGCAGCAGTGATCTTATTAGTTCCCCTGGCTCGTTTTCACATGAGGATTCTCCAGTGGATGCTTTTCACCCAATGGTCCTTTCAACAACTTCCTTTGTCTCACAAAATAATAATCACACAGTCATGCAAAGACCAATTGACTTGGTGGATGGTCTCTCAATCAGTACCCCAGGGCAGACCATTTGTCCTTCCTCCTCCAGTTGCCACAGTGACCACGGATGCCTCCCTGATTGGGAGGGGGGGCATTTTCAGGGGAGGACTGTCCAGGGCACCTGTCAAACCCACGAGTACCACTTGCACATAAACGTCTTGGAGATGAGGGCGGTGCTTTTAGCATTGCAAGCTCTTCAGAACTCTCTACCCATTGGAACCATTGCAATTCAGACAGACTATATGTCTGTAGTGTGGTACATCAACAAGCAGAGCGGAATCAAGTCATATCCCTTATGTCGAGAAGCACTCAGACTATGGCAGTGGGCGATCTCCTCTCAACGGTTTCTGACAGCAACGCACATCCCTGGGAAGTCCAACGTCATAGCGGACAGGCTAAGCAGAGCTATTCTCATGCCTCATGAGTGGTCTCAACCGAACAGTAGCAGACAAAATCTTCTGCAAATGGGGTCAGCCTTGCTGCGATCTTTTCGCAACTACTCTCAACAGCAAGTGCAACAGTTTCTTCACTCTCTTCCTGGACACTCCCCCAGAGACACTGTAGTTCACGATTGGCCCCAGGGGCTACTGTATGCATTCCCAACCTTTCCACTAATTCCCAAACTAATTCAGAAAGCTACCATGCTGGGTTGCAGGATGATCCTCATTGCCCCCTACTGGCCTCGACAAATCTGGTTCCCATTCCTGCATCATCACCTTCTAGAGCAGCCTTGGAATTTGGACCCAGTTCCGGACCTCCTGATCCATCAGTCAGGCAGGCTGCATCAATCTCTTCAGTCTCTCAACCTCACTGCTTGGTTGCTCCACTTCCAACCTTAGCCAGGCTTCCCAGTATTTCCAATTCAGTGCGCGAGATTATCCTTTCTTCGCACAAACCTACAACCAGGAAGACTTATGCTAGTAAGTGGAAGCATTTCTCTTTCTGGGCAGAGGCTAGAAATATAGATCCCTTCACGGCCCCTGTCCATAATGTTCTGGACTTTTTAGCAGAACTTTTTCAAGCAGGCTCCTCTTCGGCCACCATTAGAGTTCAGTTAGCGGCAATCTCTAATTTCCATACGGGCCTGTCAGAAACCAGCATCATGTCCCATAAGCTTTGCAAAGCCTTTCTGAAAGGAACAGTCTTGCTCAGGCCATCATTGAGAGATCCCCCGCCTCCGTGGGACTTAAATTTGATCCTAGCTTCCTTGATACTGCCTCCCTTTGAACCGGCAGCTTCCTGTTCCTTGAAATTGCTTGCTTGGAAAAACCTCTTTTTGGTGGCCATTACTTCAGCGAGGAGAGTTTCTGAACTTCAAGCCCTTTGTATTCGTCCTCCTTACCTAGTTTTCCATAAGGATAGAGTTTCACTCAGGACTAATCCTTCGTTCCTTCCAAAGGTCCCCTCCGAAAATAATTTGAATCAATCCATCGATCTGCCAGTCTTTTTTCCAAATGATTCCGGCTAAACACAAATTACATCAGTTTGATGTTCATAGGCAATTATGTTTCTATTTGCATAGGACTGAGCAAATAAGGAAATCAGACCAACTCTTCCTGTCCTATGTGGAGGTTAAGCAGGGTCGACCAGTGTCTAAAGTAACTTTATCCAGGTGGTTGTCCTCTATTGTTACCCTTGTTTATCAGTTGAGGAATAAAGAACTCCCTGCTAAACCTAAAGGCCACTCTACTAGGGCTTTAGCTACATCGGTAGCTTTTCAATCAAGACTACCTATGGAAGCCATTTGTGCGGCAGCCACATGGGCCACACCTCATACCTTCATTTCACATTATAAATTGGATCTGGCCTCCAGGAGCAGAGCTGATTTTGGTTCCACTGTGCTCAAGAGTCTGTTCCGATGAGCCACCCAGGACTAAGGTGCTAGGGACGCTGTCCCAACTAGCAAGAATGAAGGCGAGAGAGACAACTTAACATTAAGAAGTTATGTACCTACCATAACGTTCCATGTTAGTTGTCTTCTTCTTGCCTTCTTTCTTGTGTCCCACCCTCCATCCCCCTAGCCTAGACGGACCAAGAAAAGTCCTCCTACGAGTCTTGTCACTGGCTGAGTCTTTACCAATTTATGTCCTCTACCTTTTTCTACAGCCCTGTAGCTGAAGTCTTGCTATTGGGACAGTTGTCCTCTTGTATTATTATGATACTAGGTCTTCCAAATGAGATCTGCGGGTCTAGCGCCAGGCGTTGTGGGATATAGGGAGGCCTCGAGCCAGTAAGTAGCTCTTGAGCTTTAGAAAATGGCCGAGTCAGCTCCGAACCCAACCAGCAAGAAAGAAGCGAGAAGAAGACAACTAACATGGAACGTTATGGTAGGTGCATAACTTCTTATTTTATTGTATTCTGATGAAGTCCACCTTGGTGTAGATGAAAGCGCTAAATGAGTACATTTTTGTTTTTGTCGAACATTAAAAGAGAGTGATTTCATGCATTCTGTTGCATTGTTCCTGCCGTGAATTCGTTACTACACAGAGCTTGTTCCTTTGCTTTTGGCTTTTTTCTGTGTTATCCTTACGCTGTTTGGTGATTATTCCTGAGTTTAGAAATATAACAAAATGTATACAGTCCGGTGAAGGGCACCTATGGAATGTCACTGACTCCATTTTGATGACAAAAAAAAATAAAAAAACCAAAAACAAATGCCAAGTATCCCGTAGTAAGCCGCATGGCATTTTTAACATAAATTTGCAGGAGACAACCACCATTATTTCCGTATACCATCCATTAACGTATAATATGTGCGTCCAAACTGCAAGGCTATTTGTAGTACATATATAGTCACTTCACTTATTACACTAAACTCAGAGACAAGTACAGATATCTGCATAATACGTGTATCATTAAAAATATCTTGGACTTACGTATTCCAATGGAATCTGTAAATTCCTAATGCGAAAGTTTAGAGACGAAGGGCAGTCTCAGCTACTTCACCACAGGTAACAGTCACTATCAGTAAGTTCAGGACTTGTGTGGGGAGATGAAAAAGAAGATGTAGGATATGGGTGAAGAAGAGAAACAAACAAGAGGGTTGTTGGAATAGGAAAATCTGTGGGAAAGTCAGAGGGGCATGAGTATTTTTTTTTGGTGGGAATAGGCTCCATTTTTTTTTTTTTTTTTTTTTTTTTTTTTAAAGAATGGAAAGTAAGAAAAACATAGGCCTAGAGGAGGTGAAGGTAATCACAGTAGGTATACCCACAGAACAAATAGCGCATCACAAGACAGACAAAAGTTGGGAAAAAAAACACTAGCATCAGGTAAGTTACACAAACGGCACACTACACAACATGGACAATGGAAAATTGACACACCAGCCATGGTTAATTGCAGAAAAACAAATCTGCCTATGCACTGTCATGTTACCAAGTCGCAGACTGTATTGGTGTCATACCTGGATGTTAAATGTGTCATGAAGGGTAATAAATAAGGATCACAGTACAATTTGGGTGAATAAATACATATGCAAATGGTGGAAGCCAAGCTGCATCACAGATGAGGAAATGCAGGTTAAACAATGGAGGATATCTCCAGAAGTCAGAACCAAACCTACGACCAAGCACAATACCAAACAGAAGTACTGCAGAAGAGCAACAAAAGCTGCTAAATACACAAGTAGGTATACACAACCAAAGCAAACATAATGGAATGTGTGCATGTTACACATATATGCAATGTCAAAGGCAACATACAGATGTATTTGTGTATGTATGTGTTTGTGTCAGTGGCATAAATGGAATGTATATGATGTCAAGGTCAGTAGACATACATAACACCAATGATATTGTAATATGTTAAAATATGTAACTACAGAATAATTAATCTAGTAGGTTGTTCACATGGATATGAGAAAAATACACTGGGTGACACACAAGTAGCCAGCAACTTGTGTACAGATGTCCCACATTGTAAAATGGCCATACAATTGGCACATGTTCACTGTGTCAACTTAAGAAATGGCAGTGGACAGCAGATTTAGCAAAGGCACAGATACCTGCTAAAAATACTAGGAAAATATTAAGATGGGAGGGAGGTGGACAACTTGGGACAACATCATGGTAAAACAGGACACGTTAAGATGATGCAGTGCAAGTGATATGTAAAGCACACAGGGTGTTGTAGAAGACAAACATACATTTAAACAAATGGAAACTGTATGTTAAATGCCCAGATGGGTTGCTGATGTCCACAAAACTGGACATGTGTAAAATACACATACACAGTAGTGTGCGATCATGTATCATCAACATGCATAGGTAAACAAGCTAAAAATTATAGGCACATACATGTACACTGTCATGCAAATGTCAAATAAAAAAATGCAGATGTATGTCAATGACACGAGTGTCATTACGAAGCAAAGGACACTCCTGTGACACATAAGCAGTACATCACTGAATGCTCACTTCTCAAAGGCATATTTCTATGTCAGTATGTATCCAACTATGTGCACACACACATACAGTCATAATGTTTACAACTATTTATGAAAGGTGTACACCAATGTCTCTACATCATGGATGTGAAATTGCTGTATACAACAAACATGGTGAAATGTACTGTGAATTAATGTAATCACCATAATATTGTGTACAGAATAATGTTACCTTGCTGTCTGATGCAGTCAGAAAAGGAGGACAGCACATAGCAAGGATATACCTTTATATGATCCCACATGGCATCATTATTGGCAAACCGTGACACAACACCACATCATGACAAATGTCATCCAAAAATATGGAATGACATGTCTGTATGTTTCACATACCTGATATGGCAAAACGGACATCCAAGACATATGACACTGTTAGTGTTGGACTATGGACAACGTATGTTGTCTGTCAGTCATCCCAGTGACACATGTTTACTGGATGCCTGTTGCAGCACTATCAACAGGTTAACTGCCACAATGCATGGACAGTTGAAAGTGTGTGGACAATGTAATGTGTTAGTGTGTGCCATGTACACACTGAAAATAGTGTCACATGATAATAACACATACGCATGACATGTAGATGGTATGCATGCACAAGAGTGCATATACTGTCCAGTCAAATAAATTGCAATCACCATGTTGGTACCATAACAGAAGTGAAGCACACAAACAATACCTACTGACCAGAGGGACCAGGCTGATATGGATCAGACTCCCGAATGATCTTGAGAACTATCATCCTGAACAAATCCCTCATAGCTCATGCCGTATTATCGAAGTAGATCCTCGTTATGTCTCTCTTCTTTGTTCAGAACATATCAGTCATGCATACCTCTCAACCTCTTAGAGTAATAAATCTGGACAAAGCCATAAGCAAAACTGGGACAAAGGCCCAAAAATAGGGACAATTTTTAAATATTGCTGTTACAAACTTAGAAAGTTGATAAAATAACAGGTTTTGCATTAGCATGAATGTTCTGAAGGATATGAAGTCTGAACCTCAAATGCCTGTTATTATTTTTGAACTTCAGTTACCATTAATTTGCCAGAAAACCATAATTTTATGAAAAATGGACTGAAAATATGTGGGCAAAATCTGGACATTCTTTAAAAATCTGTATATTTGAGAGGTATGCAGTCATGACCTCCTAGATCTCATCCTGAAAATTCTCTCTATCATGGTCATGGTGACATCTCCTCTGGAGTGCAGTCAGGATGCCTCAGCCAGGAGTGGGAGTTAGTGTCTCATCATCATCTTTGGATGAATCTGGCAGTGGCCTCACATGTACATGTTGGCATCTTCAGATTGCTGAATGTCCTGTGGAACCAGTCTGTGTAAAGATTAATTGCAAAACATAACAGAAAAGAAAACAAAATGTCTCACACAGAACAGTCCCATGAAAATCATAGCACAATACAATATCGTTATGATGACAGTTTACACAAGGGATGAGACATATCCGTTATGGACAGAGTTACCCATGGCACCCCATATGTCGTACTCCTAAAAAGGACAACAGTATTCTATCCTGAACAATTTTCTGTGCTTAGACACACGCGCACAAACACACACACACACACACACACACACACACACACACACACACACACACACACACACATATGGGTCATTAGCTTTATAAAAATATATTAATGTTCAAAAACTTATTTTACTGTCTCAGTTCAATGATTTATATGAGCAACTGCAACATGCCATTGTAAAAAGGAGGAGAAAGGTATTGGACATTATTCTGGTCAATAGGCAAACCATATGACAACTTTTTGAGACAGGCAGCATGATATTTCACTGAACACATTAATGTAATGAGTACAGCAGTAAAAAAGTGATATGTTTAATCAAAACAAATTTAGACTTATCAGAATGTAATATGTTAATAACAGTATTGCATAAGTACAACTGTATACATTATCTTCAGAAACAGTCAGGAATCAGAAGACTTACAAAACTTTGAGAATTGAGATTATGCTTGGTGAGTATGAACTGCTGCTGTCAAATGGGTACCTGCTCAAGTGACAGTCAGTGTAGGTTATAGGAGTGTTTAAAAAAAAAAAAAAAACAACCAATGGGTTGGAGGCACGTGCCAATGTTGGCCTGCAGAGTGTGCTGTTTATGAACTGCTGTCAAATATGTACCTACTCAAGTGTCAGTCAACCTAGGCTATAACAGTGTTTTCACAAACAAACCCATGGTGTGTGAGGCAGATACATTGTCAATATTTTCTTTTATTTTTTAAACAGGAAACATCTTTATTAAGTTATCACACATGACATAGGCAGTCATACATTTATATGTAGGCAGTCCCTGGATTACAGACATCTGACATGCCAACAACCCATAGATACGAATGGGCTGTCTCTGTCGGAAAGAACGTGAAAAAATTAAAATAGTTAACAGTTGCCCAAATCTGTGTGTGTGTCTGTGTGTGTGTGTGTGTGTGTGTGTGTGTGTGTGTGTGTGTGTGTGTGTGTGTGTGTGTGTGAGAGGGAGAGAGAGATCGGGAGAGTAGATGCAATGTGTGAGTGAATGCAGGTATGAATGAGGGAGTGACTGTGTGTGAGAGATCGAGAGAGTGAGGGCAATGTGTGAGTGAATGCAAGTATGAATGAGGAAGTGACTGTGTGTGTGAGAGATCGGGAGAGTGAGAGCGATGTGTGAGTGAATATAGGTATGAATGAGGAAGAGAATGTATATTTGACAAATCAGGAGAGAGTGAGAGCGATGTGTGAGTGAATGCAAGTATGAATGAAGAAGTGACTGTGTGTGTGAAAGATCGGGAAAGAGAGAGAGCGATGTGTGAGTGAATGCAGGTATGAATGAGGAAGTGACTGTGTGTGTGTGTGTGTGTGTGTGTGTGTGTGTGTGTGTGTGTGTGTGTGTGTGTGTGTGTATGTGAGAGAGATTGGGAGAGTGGGTGCGATGTGTGAGTGAATGCATTTATGAATGAGGAAGAGACTGTATGAGAGAGATCAGGAGAGGGAGAGTGAGAGAGCAATGTGTGAGTAAATGCTTGTATGAATGGGGAAGAGACTAGTGTGTATGAGAGAGTGAAGACTGAACGAGTGAGTGATCCTCTGGCAGCAGTTGAGGTGGGTGGTTGCATAAGGGGAGGGGGTTAGTTATGGAATAGGTAAAGTAGGGTTACGAGTGTGTGTGGGTGTGGGCGTCATACCCCTAAACCTATTAGAGCAAAATATCTGGACAAAGCCATAAATAAAAGTGGGATAAATGCCCCAAAAGAGGGACAATTTTAATAAATATTGCTCGTACAAACTTAGAAAGTTGATAGAATAACAGGTTTTGCATTAGCATGAATTTTCTGAAGGGTATGAATTCTGAAACTCAAATGTCCGTCATCATACCTCTCAACCTGTTAGAACAAGAAATCTGGACAAAGTCGTAAATAAAAGTGGGACAAAGGCCCAAAAATAGGGGCATTTTTTAAATATTGCTGTTACAAACTTAGAAAGTTGATAGAATAACAGGTTTTGCATTGGCATTAATTTTCTGAAGGATATGAAGTCTGGAACTCAGATGTTTGTCATTATTGTCTAACTGCAGTATGTAATGATTTACCAGTAATTTGCCAGAAAACCAGAAGTATATGAAAAGCAGATAAAAAATAGGAGGCCAAAATGTGGACATTCTGCGAAAATCTGTACAGTTGAGGTATGTCTGTCATTATATTCTAACTTCAGTTTAATGACTTGCCACTACTTTTACCAAACCACAATTTTATGAAAAAGTGGACCAAAACTATGAGGCAAAAATCTGTACAGTTGAGAGGTATGGGGTTTGTGTGTGTGTGTGTATGTGAGTGAGAAAGTCCTCACAAACCCTGCATTTAATAACAAGACGCCTTAAACCAGCTTTGTTGATAGGAAGTATAGCTACAGTATTATGTTAAGATTTTGTTTTGTTTGGAAGTGTTTTTTAAGTGTTTTACATGCAAAGAAAGGTAAAATAAATACTAGACTGAGGCAAACATTTGACTAAGTGACATTTAATAAGAACCATATGTACATGTTTCGACTTGCATACAAATTTGACTTAAGGACAGACTAAAAAACGGATCTCGTCGTTAACCCGGGGACTGCCTGTAAATGAAAATAAACCATATTGACAAAACTTTAGTTGCAAATAGTAATCATCACAAACCATATTGACATAATTTTGGTTGCAAACATTATACATTACTTATAATCTGCCCAGTCATTGTCAGTCATACATTACATAGTTCATTCAAATCCTGCCCTCCTTTAAACTTCATTCCTCCTCTGCATGTATTGTTCCCACAGTTCGCATTACCCTTTTCTACAGATCCCAGTTCCACTTGTTTTATCTCTATTACTATCTTCACTACTTCTAATACAGCTGGTTTAGCCTTTGATTTCCATTTTATGGTAAGTGCTTTTTTGGCAGTCACCATACTTAGACTCAGCAAGGCCTTACTATGTCTAGGCAATTCTGATTCTGTGTCGTAGCTCAAAACAGTTAATGTGAAGTTGTTCTGTCTCACTGTTCATTCTTACAGATGGGTTCGGAGCCAATCCTCGGCTCCGAGTCAGCCTACTACAAAGCTCGAGGTCTTCAGACAGCTCGAGGCCAAGTCCCTATCCCATGATGCACCTGGAGTTACCTGAGATTTAGTTTGTCGCTGCAATAGATCAGAGGTTCCTCAGCATAGCTCGGGCCAGTACAAGTTTATTATCAAACATTTTTCTAAATAACTTTATTTCTCTACTCAGAGATAGCTTTTAGCTTCTATAGCCTTTAAATCTTTATAGTGTGTATTCCTTCCCTTTGGTGTGCCTTTTCATATTTAGGTATAGCTTTTGGCCTCCATTTTTTCTCTAGGCCTTTATATTTAGTGTAGTTTGAATAGTACTTTGTGTGCCTTTGATAAGTGACATATTTGTCATAGTTTTTTGATATATGTAGAGTGCTTAGATAAGTAGTTAAAGTGTGTGTGTGTGTGTGTGTGTGTGTGTGTGTGTTTTAGAGTGACACTTTGTCACAACATATTGAGCCCATAGTTTTTGTCAGGGGTTATTTAATTAGTTTTTGAGTGTGTCTTTATTATATTACAGTAGTTTTTTTTTTCTCTTGACACTGTGTTGTTCCTTATGGCTGACCAGGATAGGGATAAACATCCTAAGTCAGGTTTCAAAAAATGTCCAAAATGTGGACAGAAAATGTCCGTTACAGATAGCCATGTCAACTGTGTATATTGTGTGGGAGCCTTGCACCTTCAGGAAAGCTGTTCCATTTTTCATTCCTTCTCTTCCAGGGTTCTTCAGGAGAGAAAGAGAAAGTTAATTGATAGAGGACTACTCAAACTGTCATTTCAGGAAGCTTTGAGTGAACAGGACAGGTCTAGTAAATCTTCAAAGTCTTCTACTTCTTCGGAAGTAAAAAAAAACAAAAAAAAAACATTGACGTTGGCTCAACAACCCTCGGAGGCGAGCATCTTGTCTTTTCGGAGCCGGTCCCCAGTCCTGGAACCGTTTTCCGAGGTACCTAAATCGCCAATCCTGCAATCAGTGCCTCCATCCATTCATCTTGGTCCTTGATAAGCCTTTCCAATTTGGATATGGATCGTGTGGTGCAGAAGTTGTTACAGGCACCGGCATTTGCAAAATTTTTATCGGCTTCGACCCAAGCGGTTCCGAAACCGAAGACTGTATTGCTATCTACTTCTTTTCCTCCTCCGAGCCATACCGGTCCTTCGAAGCCGGAGGAGTCGGATTTGATGATCGTTGACCCTTTGGAGTTGATGCCTGTTCCATTGTCATTGGTCTTGTTTACTCAGACATCCTTGGTGCCGATCGAGGAGTTTAGGAGCCGATACTCTCCAGTCGGGTACGGTGAGGATAGTCAGACTGACTTGTCAGTTCTGACTTTGCCTCTCAGGGCTTTGGCTTGGATGAGCTCAGCTCTTACCTCTGGTTTAGGGCCTACTGTCCTGGTGCCAGGGGGATCAACGGTTTCCTCGGATCCATCGGTCCCTTCTCATCAGAGCAGAGGAGCCTTCAAAGCCATGAGGAGAGTTATGTCTCCTAAGACATCTACAACTTCAGGTCTGCCTACCTCCTCCCCAAAAGCGCCTGTGTCTGCTTCTGCTTCTGCTTCACAGATCCTTTCTAAGCATAGAGACCCAGAGCCTCAGGAAGCCCCATTGGTTGGCCCCTGCTCTTCCGAGACCTCACCAGAAGTTCCCACTGATGAGGTTCCCAGGAAGAGAATCTGTAAGAGGAAGCACTTAGACTCCCCACAGGAGTCTTTCACATCTGATACCGACTTGGATGAATCAGAAGGGTCCCCACGGTTCCCCTCTGAGGATATCTCATTTGCCGAGATATTAGAAATCCTTAGGCAGAGGGGTGACTGGCAGTCCACCAACCCTACTGAAGACGAGTCAGTTCTCCTGAAGGCTTTCAGGTCTCAACCCACCACCACTTCGATGTCTCTGCCCGTCAATGAGCTCATGGAGGCAGTCTCTGGACACCATGGAGCCTGTCCCCAGGAGGCCTAATAAATTTATTTCTGCCCCCCCTCCAGGAAAAGTTTTTTCTTACCAAGGGAGTGCCAGTTGATGCCATGGTGGTGGCTGCAGCCACCAAAAAGGAGATGTCGGAAACTTCTTCCTCTATCCATCCTAACAGAGATTCTAGGATCATGGCTAGATATGGGAAGCGCACGTACAGTTCAGTGACTTTTGCCCTGCTTTCACTGAACTATCTCACTCATTTTACGAGACTGCAAAGAGATCTCCGAAAAGAGCTTGGAGATGCTCTTCAGGGTACAGTAGCTGCAGGAGCTTCAGACAAAGTTGCCTCCCAACCTGCTAACCTCAATTCCATAGTGAACTTGTCCATGCGCCTCATTTCATATGCAGCTGATGGAATGAGTAGGGCAGCGGGTACAGGAATTACTCTTAGGAGATACTCCTGGATGCACTTGTGTTCCTTCGTGGAGCCCTTTAAGTCATCCTTTGTGAACACCCCTTTTGATGGCTCGTCCATTTTCGGGCCCAAAGTTAAGGAAACATGGACCAGGTGTGAACAGGAAGGAAAGACACTTGTCTGCCGTTGGAGTCTGTTTTTCCACCCCTACCAGACGCTACCCCAAGGGTCAAAGGGAAGGAAATATGTGGTTTTGAAAAGCCCAAGGAGCCTTTCAGGACACACGTGGTGAACCCCCCTCCAGGGGCAGAGGAGGGGGCAATAATGGAAGACACCACCCTCGGGGCAGAGGGGGTTCACAAAACCAGGGTGACAGAGAACAGATGTTCATCGTTTTTCACTGTTGCAGTCATTGCAATTGGGGTTATCCTGCTGGCAGGCTACCCGCAGTCAGCCTGAGTTCCAAAGTCTAGGTCCGGCGTCGGTTGCTGTCACCTCCTCCCTGACGTCAGTGCGATAGGGGTATAAAAGATGCAGCCGACGCCATTTTCTTCAGTCTTTCTTGCCGCGCGGTGCCCGAAGAAAAAGCAGTTCACAAGTGCCGGTTGGCCGACTCCTGAGATTTTCAAATTCGAATTTCAGATCCGAAGTCTTCATTAAAGCTAAGTACCCCATTGGGGAAACTTTTTTCTTGCTCCAGACCGATGTCAGAAAAAGTTAATAATTGTATTTCTTGTGGGAAGCAAATACCTCATAAGGATTTTCATTCTTACTGTATTCCTTGCCTAGGCCCTGACCACGACGTTGCTAGTTGTCGGTTTTGTGCTAGATTTAACCAATGCACTATTAAGTGTAGGTACGTTTTTGCATTTCATTATTTTGGCAGAAGATTTAACTATATAATGCCGTCAGAGCAACCGGCTACCGGAGTTTCTAAAAAGCGCAAAGAAAAGGACAGGCATCCGAGGTCCAAAACCAACAAAGCTTCCGCTAGGCCTGTCGCTGGTTCTCAGTGAGGTGCTTTGGCAGCCCTTGACACCCATTACCTCAGAGCCACAGGCCGCTTCCGACTCCCACGTGGAGCCAACTAGGCCACTGGAAACTCAAGGTATTGGACACTCTGAAACTATTCCTTCAGATGGGTCTGGAGCCGCTGAGCAGGCATCGGCTTCTGAGGGTGTTTTCAGGCCTACACAACTATATGTAAAACCAACTTCAGCTTCAAAGGCAAAGACTAAAGCAGCCCTAAAGACAAAGAAATAAGTACAGCATTCACCTGGACAGGCCTCCATGCCTAAAAAACCAATGCTTAAAATGGCCGAAGACCTAATTACTTTGATCAGGGGTTCCCATCCTCCTTCTGATAAGAGGCCTAGGCAAGAGATAGAATATGCATCTTCAGATCAGGTTTCCATTTCCTCTGATTCCTCTTCTGAACAGGAATATTCTCTTCCTCCCTATGAGGATTCTGATGTTGAAGAATCTGTTCCTTCAGCCTCTCCTCTTGAGGATTATTCTTTTGGGGAAACCCTGCATACTATGAGGGAGCATTTCCACTGGGAGAGCCAAGATTACTCAGAATCCAAGAAAAGGCTCGGAGACTTCCTTTTATTACCTCAGCACAGGCCCCTTGCTATTCCTCCTGTTTTAGACATTGTAGATGATGTATTTTCAGAGTCCGGACTGTCTCCTGACTCTTTGCCACCAGCTCCTGTTAAACCAGACAGATACTACAGGGTTCCTGATTCACATAAATTTATTTTTAAAAACCCTGCTGCAGACCAAGAAACTATCTCTCAGGGTCCCAAAGGTCAAGGCTTCGACTGCAAAAAACCCTGTACCCTCT
The DNA here is from genome assembly GCF_019279795.1 of Protopterus annectens. Lineage (NCBI taxonomy): Eukaryota > Metazoa > Chordata > Ceratodontiformes > Protopteridae > Protopterus > Protopterus annectens. The sequence continues at coordinate 606,384,572 of NC_056732.1, read as the reverse complement.
GATAGGGATTCAAGGGCCCTGGACAGATGGGGGAAAAAGATTTATACTTCTGCTACCTTGGCTGTAAGAGCTTTAAATTGCCAATTTTATATGCTTAAATATCAGCAATATCTAATGTCACTGCTTAAACAGAAAATGTTGACAAATTCAGAATGTGCAGAAAACAAAGAAATGCAGGATTTATTGCATGCAGCTGAACAAGTAGGAAAGCATACTTTGCAATGTGGTTTTGATTCTCTAGAGGCCTCTTGCAGGGCCGCTGTTACAGGTTCTGTCATTAGGAGACATGCTTGGTTAAAAGAACAGAATCTGCCCGATCATGTTAAAGCAAAATTATTAGATGCTCCATTACAACATGATACCTTGTTTGGTGTTAAAGCAGCAGAAGTGTTGAGAAGATGGAAGACAAAGCTAAATCTATGCAAACAGTCAAGGATTTCTTACAGGTACAGCCTCCCAGATTTAGCAGGAACTGGCCTGCAACAAATTTGTCCTTTCCAGTGTCAGACTGGCCACAAAGAGGCAGATACAGATGCCCCAGAGGCAGATCACAGCCCCAAGGCTCATACAGGCGTAAACAGTGGGGTGCTTCTACCTCCAAAAACGGAGAAGAAAAATCACAGCCATACAGGAAACAGTCTCAATGACTTTCCCCTGCCAGCACCAAGCACTTATCTTCTGGCAGCTTTTTTTGGGGGGAAAACTAGCACTTTTTGCACAAAATTGGCACATGATCACCCAGGACAAATGGGTCTTAAATATCGTATCCCAGGGCTACAGGTTCCATTTTCACACCCTGCCAAGGCCAAACGGTATGCCAGACCAGCCACACAATCAATGGGCAGAGGCACAAAGACAAGTTTCACCCCTCATGGACATGAGAGCCATTCAGCAAGTACCAGAGCAAGAGCAGGGACTAGGATTTTACTCAAGGCTATTCTAGGTGCCCAGAAAGGACAAAACCTGGAGACCAGTACTGGACCTGTCTATCCTGAACACATTCCTGGATATTCCAAAATTCAAAATGTTAACTCTGCAGCAGCTTCTGCCCATGCTGGGCAAGAAGGCTTGGCTTGTGACTTTAGACCTAAAAGAGGCATACCTGCATGTCCCAATCAGACAATCATGCAGAAGATACCTCAGATTTATAGCTGGCTCAATGCATTACCAATTCTCTGCACTACCCTTTGGCTTATCTGCTGTGCCCAGGGTCTTCACAAAATGCCTGGCACCAGTAATTGCTTTTTGCAGACAAAGAGGAATTCAAATATATCCTTACTTGGACGACTGCCTTATTCAAGCAGAGAACAAGGACACTCTACTGCAACATCTGGCATTTGTAAAAACATTACTAACAGGCCTAGGGTACACAGTGAATGAAAAGAAGTCAAAACTCGTACCCTCTCAAGAGATAATATTCCCGGGTGCAAGCTTAAATACAACTGCCCAGATGGCTTATCTCACGCCAGACAAAAACAGACAACTGACTACTTATTTCAAATGTTGGCAACAAAGACCCAGTTATCTGCAAGAAAAATTCTGCAGGCTTTGGGCTTCATGGCAAGGAAACTTCAGTGGTATCTAAAAAGTGTGTGGACTCAACATTGCCACAGCCTGGAAACAATAATTACCCTCATTCCCTGCCTGCAACAGGAGTTTCGATGGTGGGCAAAAGCCTGTCACCACAACACGGGACAGCCATTCACCTTACCCACAGCCAGGCAGACATTGACAACAGATGCATCAGATTATGCCTGGGGGGCCCATATGGCAGGAAGATGTATTCAGGGCACATGGTCCGCAAGTTAAATGCATCTACATATCAATCAAAAAGAGATGCTAGCAGTTCAAAATGCCCTGACAGCCTTCAAGGATCTACTTCACCCAGGACAACTACTGATAAAGACGGACAATACCACAGTCATGTGGTACATAAACAAGCAAGGGGGCACACAATCCTACTCCCTCTGTAGACTAGCCATGAACTTGTGGGACACAGCATTGACTTACCAAGTACATCTGCAAGCACAATTCTTGCCAGGAAGGATAAATACTCTGGCAGACGAACGAAGCAGATACCTAATGGATCCCTACGAGTGGAAATTGGATCCACAAGTCTTCAGCATGATAACAAGGAACTGGGGATGCCTGGACATAGACCTATTTGCCTCCTCTCACAATTGCCAACTACAAAGATTCTGCACAAGGACTTATCACAAGCAAGCATGGAAAGTGGATGCTCTATCTTTCAGCTGGAAACACCTAACATTATATGCCTTTCCTCCAATGCCTCTCCTCCCCAAGGTACTCCTCAAGGTCAGACAAGAGAAGCCAAAAATGATACTGATTGCCCCAGACTGGCTCCGCCAGCACTGGTACCCAACCCTAAAGAGTTTGTCTCAATGCCCAGCTTGGACATTACCTCAAATTCCTCACTTATTGACCAAGCAAGACAGTCAGATACTGTACAGCCAACTCAGGACCTTAAACCTGACAGCATGGCGGATAATGTAGCCATTCAAGACACACCTCTTTCTAAAGCAGTCATGGATGTTATTTTGGAGGCCAGGAGGCCTAGCACCAGAAAATCTTATGCAAAAAAATGGAATAGATTCTGTGCTTGGAACCAGGCACAAGGTTTTGACATGATTGTTCCAAATATTCCTCAGATTTTGCAATACTTAACTGAGATGCTGGATAAGGCCTTTCCTTTTCATCAATTAAAATCCATGCCTCTGCCATTTCAGCTCATTACAATACAGAACCACCTATTTTTTCTCATCCATTACTAAGGCAGTACCTCAGAGGGGCCAAAAACATAAGACCCCCAAGGAGAGCAGCAATACCTGCATGGGACCTCAACTATGTCTTGGAAAAACTTACACTGCCTCCGTTTGAGCCAGCCTCTGCAGTGATATAAAATTTTTATCCCGGAAAACAGCTCTACTCCTAGCAATAACCTCCGCTATACTAGTCTCAGAGTTACAGGCACTCATGGCTGTGGAACCTTTTATCATTTTCCATCCTGACAGGGTTTCTCTGAGGACAAACCCTACATTTATGCCTAAGGTAGTGACCAGTGTGGCCCTTAACCAAACAATTCACTTGCCTACCTTTTACCCAAACCCACAGAATAAGGGTGAGAGACTTCTGCATTCTTTGGACATTCACAGACAGCTACGCTTCTACTTGGACAGAACCAAAGCTTTCAGAAAGACTGAACAACTTCTAGTACCATATACTGCAGGATCACAAGGAAAGCCTATTTCAAAGCAGACTATTTTAAAGTGGATAGGCCACTGCATTTGTTTCTGCTATTCACAGCATGGCAAATCAGTGCCTAAGGGCATTAGGCCACATTCCACCAGAGCAGCAGCCACTTCAGCAGCCTTCCTCAGAGGAGTACCAACCAAAGACATCTTTTACAGGCTGCAATTTGGAGTTCAGTGCATACTTTTACAAAGCACTATCACTTACCTCTCTACTCTAAATCCAGGGAAGGCTTTACCACTGCAGTTCTGCAGGGCCTGATAGCCTCTCCTAATCCTATTTAGCACCAGCCTCCCAACCATAGCTTTGGGATTCAACCCAGTTGTAATGACTGCAACAGTGAAACATGATGAACATAGCACAGTTGTGTACCTACCATAAATGCAGATGTTCGAGTGTATTCACTGTTGCAGTCCAGGTTACCCTCCCTCCATCCCCCTATTACTTGCTGGGACTTATCTGTACTTCTCTATTCTATACAACCTATGTGGTGTATTTGATTGTAGATGAAGGAAAAGTTGGTTTTTGGTTATACATGCTTATTGGCATTAGTGAGCCTACCATTTTAGGGGCATCTGACATATGGAGCAAGAAAAACTGAAGAAAATGTCATCGGCTGCATCTTTTATACCCCTGGCGCACTGACGTCAGGGAGGAGGCGACAGCAACCGACGCCGGACATAGACTTTGGAACTCAGGCCGACTGCGGGTAGACTGCCAGCAGGATAACCCCAATTGTAATGACTGCAACAGTGAATACACTCGAACATCTACATTTATGGTAGGTACACAATGGTACTTTTTTTGGGAAGCCCTACCAGTGCTCCTGAAAGGAGGCCAGATTATCCTACTCTGGAGGCAGTCGGGGGTCACTTATCTTTGTATCCAGATGCCTGGCTTAAAATAGAAAACGACAACTGGGTACAAAGTATAGTTTCCAGAGGATATTTCATTCCTTTCGCCACACACCCTTCATTGATAACAAAATCCCGGACATTCCACCCAGTTACCCAGGCAACAGTAGAGGTCCAGACGTTGCTAAGAAAAAGTCATCCAACCAGTCCCAGCAGACCAGATAGGATCCGGAACTTACTCAAGATTCTTTTTAGTTCCAGAAAAGACAGGGGACTGGAGACCTATTTTGGACGTCAGCAGACTAAACAGATCTGTCAAAAAAGAGAAGTTCCGGATGGTCATGCTTCAGTCGATACTTCCCTTCTTAGGGAAAGACAATTGGATGTGCTCGATATATCTCCAGGATGCGTACTACCATATAAAAGTGGCCAAACCATCCAGGGATTATGTGCGCTTCCGGCTGGGAGCCAGTCATTACCAGTTTTGAGCCCTGCCCTTTGGTCTCACTACAGCCCCCAGAATGTTCACCAATTGTATTGCAGTGGTCATGGCTCACCTGAGACGTTTAGGATTCCAGGTGTTTCCATACCTAGATGATTGGCTCCTCACCGCCACCACCAGGCATCAGCTCATACAAGCCAGGGACGCCATTCTTTCTCTCTGCAGTCATCTGGGTATTACGATAAATTCAGAAAAATCTGCCTTGTCACCATCGCAACATATCATTTTTACTGGAGCAGAATTGGACACCACCACCACTTTGAGACTTCCAGCAGAAAGAGTCTTACTACACCGTCAGGAGGTTTACAATATCATATCCAAAGACAGGGCTCTAGCATCAGAAGTACTAAAATTGTTAGGCATGATGGCAGCTGCAATATTAGTGATACCGTTGGGTCGCATGCACATGCAGATTCTGCAATGGCTGTTATTCACTCAATGGTCTTACCAAGAGCTCCCAGTGTCTCATCTCATAATGATCACAAACATATGCAAAAAGGATCTTCGGTGGTGGTTGACCTCTCTTCATGTAACGATAGGTCGTCCCTTTGTTCTACCCCCACCAGCAGCCACAGTGACCATGGACGCTTCCCTGATGGGGGGGGGGCATTTTCAGGGAGGAACAGCCCAAGGTACATGGACCGAACAGGAGACACATCTGCATATCAGTGTCCTGGAGATGAGAGCGGTACTTTTAGCACTGCAGTACTTCCATGATTCCCTTCCTCTGGGAACAATTGCGATTCAGACAGACAACATGTCAGTGGTCTGGTACATGAACAAACAAGGAGGAACCAGGTCTTAACACCCTTTGTCTTGATGCCCGAAGAGTATGGCAGTGGGCTACATCCACCCAGAGCTTTCTGTTAGCAATGCACATCCATGGGCAATCCAATGTGATAGCAGAAAAACTGAGCAGAGCAATTTTGTTGCCTCATGAGTGGTCCCTCAAGAAAGAAATAGCAGAGAGACTTTTCCGCAGGTGGGGCCAGCCTTGCTGCGAACATTTTGCCAACCACATGAACACAAAATGCAGAAGCTACTTTGCCCTGATTCCCCCTCTGTGAGAAGCCCCAAGGGATGCACTCGTACACGATTGGCCTCCGGGTCTCCTCTATGCATTCCCACCAATTCCCTTGATACCCAAAGTATTACAGAAAGCAAAAGCCCTGGGAAGGGCCATCATTCTAATAGTCCCACTTTGACCTCGTCAGATTTGGTTCCCCTTCCTTCGACTTCATCAATTGGAAGACCCTTGGATTCTGGACCCAGTTCCAGATCTTCATCCCTCTCTGCAGTCCCTGAAATTGACAGTTTAGCTGCTCCAATTCCCAACATAGCAAGGGTCCATAACCTTTCAAATGAAATGCAGCAGATTCTGATATCTTCTCATAAGTCCTCTACTAGGGAGCTATATCTTAGCAAATGGAAACGATTTTCTATATGGGCCTTTCAAAATAACATTGATCCCTACCAAGCCCCTATTGCCTCCATATTAGAGTTCTTGACTATGCTTTTCAGTAAAGGAGCTGCAGCAGCAACAGTTTGGGTTCAGCTTGCTGCTGTCTCTGATTTTCACCTTGGCTTTGAAGGACTGAACATAATGTCACACAAACTATCCAAAGCCTTTCTCAAAGGGACTTTTCATCTCAGACCACCTGTGAAATCCCTTTATGCCACATGGAATCTAAATTTTATGCTTTCATGCATTATTCTCCCACCTTTTGAACCAGCTTCCTCATGCGATTTGAAATATTTGTCATGGAAGACTATCTTTTTAGTAGCCATCACTTCTGCCCATAGAGTGTCAGAGCTTCAGGCCTTGTCCATAAAGCCGCCTTATTTGATTTTCCATGCTGACAGAGTCTCCCTGTGAACAAATCCTTCATTCTTGCCCAAAGTTTGTACTGAAACTAACCTTAACCAGATTGTAGATTTACCAGTGTTCTTTCCCAAACACACCAACAACTTAAGAGTATATACTGCACAAGCTTGATGTTCATAGACAGCTTAGATTTTACTTGGATAGAACAAAAGAGTTCATTAAATCAGAACAGCTTTTTGTTTCCTTTTCATATTCTAGAAGAGGTATGCCAGTGGCAAAAACAACGCTGTCTAAATGGTTATCTGATTGTATCGCATTTGTTTATTCAGCTGCTAATATTCTCTTACAACACAAAATTAAGGATCATTCTACCAGAGCAGTGTCGACATCTTCTGCTTTTTCTGCTAGGCTTCCTATAGACAACATTTGTGCAGCAGCCACTTGGTCAAGACCTCATACCTTTATCACTCATTACAAAGTTGACAAGGCCTCCTTTGGGTCTACTGTCCTGAAAAACATACTCCTGTGAGCCACCCGAGAAAGATGGTGCTTGGGACACTACCCATCTGTAAGAATGAACGTCGAGATAGAACAACTTCACATAAAGAAGTTATGTACTCACCGTAACGTTCCATGTGAGTTGTTCATCTCACCTTCTTTCTTACTTCCCACCCTCCTACCCCCGCTAGGGTTTTTCGAGGACCGAGATACTAGATTCTTCTTGGTTGCTCAATCCTTTTATGGCTTTCTCCTAAAGAGTGATAGAATGACACATGATATTGTTATATGCAGCAAACAAGATCTGAGGTAATTCCAGGTGCATCATGGGATAGGGACTTGGCCTCTTTTCTGAAGACCTCGAGCTTTGTAGTAGGCCGACTCGGAGCAGAGTATCGACTCCAAACCCATCTGTAAGAATGAAGGCGAGATGAACAACTCATATGGAGCGTTATGGTGAGTACATAACTTATTTTTTCCGTAGTTACACCACTTTGCTTACCTAGTACCTCTGACAGAGTAGTCTGCAGGGAATCTTTAAAGTCTGCCAACTCATTACACTCCCAGAAAATATGTTCCCAATTACCTTTCTTCCCCATCACACCTCCAACATTTGCTGTTTACCTGAGGAAAAATGATTTGGTATCCACTTGGGGTATAAAAATACCTATGTAAACACTTCCAAGCAAAAATCCTAAATCTTCTAGACTTTTTTTTTGCATGTTTGGGAGATATACATATATTCTCCCATTGTTTCTTTGTGAATTGCTTACCCACTCTCTCTCTCTTCCCAGTCCTTGCTAACCTCATCTAAGTGATTCTTATAGTTATCATGCAATATTTTATATGCTGTACTAATTATTCCTTTTTTAACAGCACAGCAGCTTCTGTTCTATATTCTACGAAAAATTCTGCCAGTGCTGGTCTTTTGCTTAGGATCCCCCTATTTCTTTTTCTTTGCCCATACTCTGATATTAATTCTTAATATGGACAGCAATCACTAGCCTGCAGTCCAAATAAATCGTTGGCCTTTTCCCATTCTATTACCTTTCCCTCTCCAATTATTTGCTCCCAATACCTTAGTGCTTTTGCTACTTTTCTCCAATAAATTCCAGTCCCCTCTTTCCTATTTTCTGTATCCCTAATGCCAGTCATCCCTATTGGCAGAATCTCCTTTCTCCATTCTCATGTTGGCTTAGTTCTTAATACTTTCTGCTAGTTTATTATGAATATAATATTCTATATGGTTAGTGTTATTCTCCTTAAGGATCTCTACATCCAAAATCCCAGTCTGTCCTTGTTTCTTGAGCCCCCCCCCCCCCCGTTTCATCATCATCCCTTTCCACTTTAAATTATAGCTTTCTGCTTGTGGTTTACAGTATATAGGAGCATTAACTGTGTAGCTGTCCAACACCCCTTCAAATAGGTTAATCCCAAACCACCTTGTTCTATTGGAAGAATCCCCTTTTCCCAGTTGACTCTTGCCGCCTTCCCCTTCCAGATAAAATACTTTAACTCTTTATTAATTGCAATCCACAACTTCTTCTCTGGTTGATAGCAGCAGGTTTGACCTGTGTATAAGACTAAAGGGAGTAAAAACATTTTTACTGTTTTTATCTTGCTATCCATGACCATATAACAAAGCTTCCATTTTCTCAGTTTTATATTATCTTTTGTTTAGTCTCTTCCCACATATCCTTAGCTGCCACACCATAATCTTTTTTCATCCATACTCATAAATACTTCATTTTATCATGTCCCCATAAATAGAAATATTGCTGAACCAATTTGTGTGAGGGTACATAATTTACAGCTATTGCCTTTGTTTAAGCTTCATTAATTTTGTATCCCAAAAAGATAGGAAACTGCTTGAAAATGTTCCACAACACTGAAATGTCCATTTCTGTTTTTCTGGTTTTATCAGGTATAAAATAATATAATATCATCTGCAAATATAGCCAACTTTTCTTGACTACCATGCCAATTTTATCTTTGAATTTCTGAGTCCCTTATTTTCTTTCCCAGTGGTTCTAAATATAATGCAAATAACAAAGGAGAAAGATGACACTCCTGCCTAGTTCCTCTGCTCATGATAAACGAACAAAGCAATCCTGAGCTAGGAGCCACTAAAGCGTTTAATGTTGCAAGTCGACTTGCAACATTAAACGCTTTTTTGGCTCCTGGCTGTGGATTGCTTTGTTTATCATTTTTTTGAGGTTGTAACATCTCCGGACTTATAGTTCCAGTGTAACTTATGTTTATTGCTTTACTTCCTCTGCTCAAACAGAAATTATCAGAGAGGAACCCACCCTCTTTAATTTTTGCCTCCGATCCTTCATATATCCTCCTAATCAACCTTATAATTTTATCATGGAATGCAAATGCTTCCATTGCCCTGCTCATAAACTCCAAGCTTACTGTCAGATGTTTTCTCTGCATCAAGACCCACCAAAACAGTGGTATCTTCTTACATTCAGCTTCCCTCTGTATCATCAGTGTTCTGTTAATGTTGTCAAATGTGTGTCTCCCTTCCACAAAATCACAACTGATCCATATCTATCAATTTTGGCATCACCTTTGCCATTCTTTTAGCCGTTATAGACATAAACACTTTCCAGTCATGTTTTAGGATTGAAATTGGCCTGTATGAAGCTGTATTTGATGGGGCTTTACCCTCTTTAGGTATTACAGCCACCACAGCTTTCTTCGAGGATGCTGATGCTTCAACTCCTCTTTCAAAACCTTCCAAATCTTTATCATTTTTTTCCCTCCTAGCTTACAGACTTCCACAGGAATGTCATCTATTCCTGAGGACTTTCTTCTGAATTAGTTATACATCACCATTTTTATCTCATCTCTATCTCTCCAATCTGAATTTCTAGTAATTGAGCCTCATCTACCTCTAATCTTGCCGTATTTAATTCTTCCATAAACATTTCCATTTTACATTTTATATCTTTTCTTGATTTCTATATTTCTCTGCTTTGTACAGATTTTCATACAATTTCTGAAATATTTCTAGTACCTGTACAGAATCTCTTGCTGTCTTCCTTGTTGTAGGCTCCCTAAGCTTGGCGACAACCCTTTCTACTTTTAGTCATCCGAGTTGTTGTGCTAAAAGTTTTTGTGCTCTGGAGTTATCAACAAAAAACAATTGCTTTACATCAGTCTTTCTAAACTCATGCATTTTATCGAGGTAATCCCTTATTTTCTGTTTAGCATTCTGAAATTGCTCCTCTTCATGTTTTGTGAGATTCCCCCTATTCTGCAATACTTTAACTAATAAATAATTTAATAACATAAATAAATAAATAAATATGTAAATTCACTCCAGACTCCTACTGGGCCCCCAAACTCCATTGTCACTGTTGCAAATCAATTTCCAATCCTCACTATAAGTAATATTCCCTGCCAAAAGCTGATTATTTCTCCCAGAACTTTTCTTAAGCTGCATTATAGCAGTTTTAGGTGGAATACAATTACATACATGTGTAATCCTCCACCCTTGCCAGCAGTCCCTTAGTACTACAAATCTACCATTATTGTCTTTTTATCCTCTTCTAGCACTGTTGGTGCTCCTCTTGTAATTAATATAAATACTTCTTGTTTCCTTTGTCCCAGGTATTCTGCTGAATAACCATCCTGAAAACCTTTCTTTATTAAATTCACATGTTCAGTTCTTTCCAAATGTGTTTCCTGTTGCATGGCTATTTGAACTCTAGATTTTTGTAATATAGTTCACTAGTCTTTCTTTTTTTATATGTCTGTGAGACAATTTACATTTAAAGATAATATAGAAAGTGCCATTATGTAAAAGTTACTATTTCCCACCTTTTATTTGTAACAGCTTTTTTGTTAAGTATTTAGTTCCAGATTTAGTGTTACGTGCATACCCACATGCATAACCTAAAGTCTGGCAGGTTGATCTTTTTTACAGTTGTTTCTTGTCATATCCATTTGAGCCTGTGTCATATCTTACAAGCTTTTTTGTTTTATTTAAAACTCTCCAAAAAAAAAAAAAAAACAAATACAACCCAGTACACCTCTAATACCTATTAATACTAACACAAAACTATGTACATCTTAAAATATTGAAGTTTTACCCTCCTAAGAGGGCCATTTGTCCCAAACTGACAGCCTCACTCATAGACTTGGGTTGCCCTAAAAGGAAGGTTATCTATGCAAAGATGTATGGCACAGTCTGTGCTTCTATGAGGTGCTCTCTGTTTTTGTCTTATCTTTACTGCACTTCCAGGTTGGTAAAACATTTGAATGCTTTTAGAAAACATTATCTCATAGCCATTGAAAAAGGCAATTAAAAGGAAGTAGTAGTCCTTTTTTATTGCTCTTTATCAGATAATCTACATGGAGACATGAGAACTAGATACATAGTTGCTTCTACAAGCATTTATTTATTTGCTAGAGAAAAACTTTATTATATTCAATGTTCTTTTTTATTTATTTGCTTCTCTTAAAATGTGTTACTAGATCAAACCAAGGGCCTTAATTCAGTCATCCCCTATGCAAGAATGAGAAAAAGAACATACTTTTTTCTTGTATCATGCTCTTTTGACCAGACTTTTCTTCTTTTTTATGTCGTAGTGTCTACATTTCTTAAAACTGAACAAGGAGAAAAAGAGAAGGAAAAATAGGGGTACCTGTTTACTTTAATATCCCCATTACACTTGAAAATAACTGAGAAAGCTTTACTTCATAGCATGCAGATTATATCATGCATTATAAAAATACTACTGTTTAGAAAAAAAATTTGTTTTACTTACACTTAACTCTCTTCCCTCCTTTTCCCCTGTCCTAAGTGTTCTTTCAAAGATTAATGGCATATAGGGTTGCCACCTTTTCAAATGCCCAAAGTGAGATTGTTTGTAGAAACTTGCAATTTTGCAGGGCAAAACATGCCCACAGCCAGTACAAGGGACATAACTTCACTTTTTACAAGGGACATAACTTCACTTTTTGCCAAAATAAAAGCTTATTCTTGTAGCATTTGAGTTGCTTATTCTGTTTCTTATAACATTTGGGTGTTTCAGATACAAAATAACTGATGTGATGTTGTCGTATCTTGCCTTCATTTTTAACTATCCAATCCGACTCTCCTCCCCGGACCCAACCGGAGAGTGTCGGCTCCTAGACTCCTCGAGTTCAGGCAGAACTGAGGACGTCAGAACAGTAGTCTGGTCCGAAGATACTGGGATAGGTCTCTGCTTCAAAAGGGCTCTCTAACTGGTTCCTCTGTTCCAACTTGGCCTTATCCAAAAGCTCAAGGTCTTTCACTAGCTCGTGGCTGTAACCCTACTCCATCATGCCCTAGGAAAGCTCCCCAGATTTTGTTTGTTGATATAACAATAGGTACCAAATAAAACTATCAAAAAACGTATAGAGCAATGAAAACGGTCAGAGAACATTTATTTCCAATTATATCCACTCTATCCTCCAGGAGCCAAAGTCTGGGGGAAGGAAGGTGGGACACACTGACCCCTTTTCTGCCCCTATGGCCTCCATGCTTGAGTTCTTGGCGAAGTTATTTAATGAAGGCAGAGCTGCAGCTACTATTAGGTTCAGTTAGCAGTGATATCTAATTTCCATTTAGGTGAGTCGGGGCCAAATGTGATGTCCCACAGACTTTGCAAGGCTTTTCTTAAGGGCACTATTTTGTTAAGCTCACCCAGTAAAGCCCCTCCAGCACCATGAGACCTGAACTTTGTCTTATCCCATTTGATTCTTCCCCCATTTTAACCAGCATCATCCTATAATCTAAAGTTTTTGACTTGGTAGACAAATCTTTTGATAGCCAGCACTTCTGCTAGGAGAGTTTCAGAGCTACAAGCATTGTCTATAAAGCCCCCCTACATGCTTTTCCACAAAGTCAGAGTGTCTCTACAAACAAACCCATCCTTTCCACACAAAGTATGCTCATAATCTAATTTGAACCAATTAATAGACCTACCAGTTTTTTCCCCCAACTATGGCAACAAGGCAGAATATATCCTACACCAACTAGATATACATAGACAATTACATTTCTGCTTACATAGGACAGCGGACTTCAGAAAATCTGACCAATTATTTGTATCATTTTCAGACTACAAGAAAGGTACTCCTGTATCTAAAGCCACACTTTTGAAATGGCTATCAGATTGTATTACTTTTACTTACAAATAGGTTTATAAGTGTGTACTAGGCTAATGGCCCTGGAGCCCTTTACAAGCCTAGCCCATAGGATTAACCTGGCGTCATGCCACCCGACCTTAGTTCCCAGTGCCTCTGTCGAGTAGAACTACTGGAGTGATCCTCAGGGTGAATTTTCTATTTCCCAGCAACTCATCAAGATCCCTCTTGAAGAGGGCCAGTAAGGTGCTCTGTTTGACATGCATGGGAAGTCTATTCCATAGCATGGGCAGTCTCTTGGTTATGAACCTATCCCTCCAGCTTGTTCTATTGATTGTGGTAATGAGATTGAGGTCTCTGGAGTGTGTGGTGTTGAGGGATTTGGATTTCTTTAGATGTAGCATTTTTAACAGAGCTGGGTCAGACATGGCTTTGTAAGTCAAGCAGAGATCGCCTCTAAGTAGGCGATATGAGACAGAGAATAGTTGGGTTTTTTTTGAGTCTGTCCATATAGGACAATTGTTTAAGGCCTAGGATCCTCTTTGTGAGGTACTTTTGCAGTCTCTCCAGTTGCTGCAGGTGTCTAGTGAGGTACATGCCAAATGGGGCATTGTACTTGATGATTGGCCTAATCAGAGTAGATGGAGACCATGACCTCTTTCTTCCTGGATGCAAAACCCTTACTAATGAGATGTGCCACATAGAAGGACTTTATGACCACAGTGGCAGTGTGGTGGTCAAAAGAGAGGTTCCTGTCAACCTGTGTCCCAGATCTCTTATAACGCCTTCTGTGTTCAGTGGACTACCATCGATGTGGTAATTCATGGGAACTGGGTTTTTCCCAAAGGGGATGGCAAGACATTTTTTGGCATTGAGCTTAAGGCCATGGTTCTGACATCAGTTGTTGGTCTCAGTGAGGCCTTTCTGTAGGATGTCAACATCACTTGGGGAGTTAATAATAGCTCCCAACTTGCAGTCGTCTGCAAACTTTGTCAGCCAGAGTCCCAGTAAAAGGTCATTCTACAAGAGCAATAGCAATCTCTTCTGCCTTTCGGGCGAGCCTACCAGTTGATACCATTTGTGCTGCTGCAACATGGGCAAGGGCTCATACCTTTATCACTCATTACAAGTGTATTTGGCCTCCAGGAACAGGGCCTCTTTTGGGTCCATTGTTCTGAAGAAAATTCTCCCCTGAGTCACCAAAGAAAGATGGTGCTAGGGACGCTGTCCCAACCAGTTAAGAATGAAGGCGAGGTAGGACAACATCACATAAAGAAGTTATTTACTCATAATAACATTCCATGTGTTGTACATCTCGCCTTCATTCTTACATCCCACCTTCCTTCTCCCAACCTTTGGCTCTTGGAGGACAAAGCAGATACAATTGGAAATAAATGTTCTCTGACCTTCTTCATTGCTCTAAGTTTTTTTGATAGTTTTATTTGGTACCTATTGTTATATCAGCAAACAAGATCTGGGGAGCTTTCATAGGGCATGATGGGATAGGGTTACAGCTAGTAGGTAGTGGGATACCTTGAGCTTTTGTATAAGGCCGAGTCGGAACCGAGGATTGGTTCCAAACCCAACCAGTTAAGAATGAAGGCGAGATGGACAATACACATGGAATGTTATGATGAGTACATAACTTCTTTTTTTATGCAACTGTTGAAGAAAAGATAGGAAATATTTTTCTCCTAAAATCTCAGGACATTTGACATTTTTTCAATTTTTTTGCCAGACACAATTGTCCCTCGCAAAGAGGGACAGGTGGTAACCCTAATGACATGAAATAGAACATATGCTTTAGAGTCCCATACAAGTTTAACAAGGTCAAAAAAGTCCAATATTTCCAGGTATTCTTGTTCTGTCATGTTTCACAAATATAATGAATGCTTTGTAATCCCACATTTATTTGTCAATTTTTGAGTTGCTGGTTTTATTCCAGTTTATCTCCATCTCTCACATCCAGTCTCTGCTTCATTTCCAATGTACTCTTGGATATTCTAGTCAACTCTTGTATTTTTTTCTGTCTCTCAGGCATTTTCCATTGAAACATTGGAAAAGGTTTCACTGGCACAGTCTCTCTGTAGTCTTTATTACCAGAAGAACAAGAAGCAGAATTTCCTTCTGTTTCAAAGCTCACTTTTTGTTGAACAAACTTTTGTATTTCCTATTTAGCTTGTTCTGCATCAAAAAATTATTTTTGTCCCTCCAGGAAAAAAATATTCTTAAAATAACTGGGTATAGCAGTTTGAATCTCATGCCTGCTTCTCAACATTCCCTGATTAGTGGAATAAATTTAATCCTCTTGTTGTGTATAGTGAGTAATCATTTTCCACAAACACTCTATTGTCTCCCACTTTTAGTACCTTGTTCTTCTGCCAGTTTTTTTTAGAATCCACTCCTTCTGCTGGTAGGATTTCATCTTTGCTATTAAAGGTCTAGGTTGGTTTCTCATGGCTAGGTTTGGATTATACACATGATGTGCCTTTTGCACAGTTAACAACTCCTGCTGTGGAATACCTGTCCAGTTGCTTATTTGTGCTTTTATAAAATTAATACACTCTGCTCCTTTCGGCTTCTCTGGTACAGCAGAAAATCTCATGTTGTTCCATACATTCTCTGTCCTATAATTCTATTATTTTTTGAAATATTTCTTCTTGAGCAGTCTCATATTCAACTAGAATTTTCTTAATTCCGAAATCTGATTTTTGATTTTATCACCTCAGCTTAATATCTGTTGATAGCTTCTTCCATTTTTTCCAACCTTTTGTTGTTTGTAGGGTTGCCACCTTCCTTCACGGCTAAAACCGGAGCAAAGCCACGCCCCTCACATCACCAGTAACCCCGCCCACCCCAACCCCTTCTCCCACCAACATACCTCCTATTTTGTGATGTCACGACAGCATCACTCAACGGGAACGCCCTCTTTTTTTGTTCCCGCCGCCTGCTTTTGGCTGATTTACTATGCTTTTCTGTAAAAAAAGCATAGTAAATCAGCCGATTTACAAACTCCGATAGTCTGTTTCCTTTTTGAAACAGAATACCGGAGTTTGTACAGTGTTTTCCGGACTACCGGAGAATCAGTTTGATTTCCTGATAGTCCGGAAAAAAAACGGGGGGGTGGCAAGCCTAGTTGTTTGAGTTGATATACTACATCCGTGTTTCATATATTTTTATCAGCTCTGAGTAGATTTGACTTATTTTTCCCTCTAGGTTACTTGAAGTCTTCTCTTGCACCAACGCTGGAGCTTGCACTCCTTTTGGCTGAATATCTGCAGAATTCTTCCCAGTCAGTGTTTTTCCTCACCTTTTGTGATTGATTTTCTTTCAGGTTCTCTGAATTTCTTTTTTGCTGGCATCCAGGCAGTGCACTTACTAGCCACTTACTGAAATTTACCCCAAAGTGGAAGTTTACTGGCTGTCTTTTTTTGAGTTTCTGTTTTCCAGCTGGGAGAGCTGAAATTAAGTTGTTACTCAATGTGCAGCCATCTTGGAAGTCCAGATGCAATACCAATGTTGATCTGAAGGTCATGCCACACATTCTGCAAACAGCAGTGCTAACACTGACACAATAGACTCCCATTCACTGTATGAATAGGCAGGCTATGCACAACAGATCAGGCAGCAAAAAATACAGCCAGACATACAAGTATGCCAAACCATGCATCATAAGCAATTGTCACAGCACTTATATGTTTAGGTAAATCATTCACCTTAAAACCTGTGTGACAGACACACAGCGAATGGTCATTTAGGTTCTCAGTGTATTGTTAAAAAATGTGTGCTGACAAAATAGATCAAAAATATATCAGCACTATAAGTTTTACACACACTTGTAATGACCACTACCATTTGCTTACTGATGCATGATGGGTATGCCTGCATTCTAATCAATAAACATGTTAATTTGAAAATTACAGCCAAAAAACAGTGGAATTTGCATTTCAGTTCAAAATATATGTAAAATATTCAGCATACCTCTCTCCCTCTGCTGCTGTTCAAGCCAGTGCATTTGCTCAATGCACACCCCTTGTTCTGACTGCAGTCCTTGTTAAGGGAAATAAAAAAAATATATATTTTTCAAAATGTATTTCGCAAATAACAATGATGTACGTTTCGCAGTACAATTTGTAGACTGCTTTTTTTTTTTGAAGAACATTAGATAAGCACAATGCACAGTTGACATTTTAGCATTTGGGTGTTAACAGCTTTGAGTACAGATTGGAGGACATGACATTCAAACCTGCAAATGCAATCTACATCCAAACTCTAACCTTGAAACCTGCCTGCTTACCTAACACATCTTAACTGTAAAAGCATGTTGCTCAGGCAGTGAAAAAAGTTAATGGTATGACATCATCTTAATAGGAGATGGATTAATAAGAATGATCTTGGCTTAGGATTGCAAAGTATGAATGCATGCTGCTTTCAAGAACTGAACACAAAATGCCGACATGCTGGCCTGTGTCCTTAAATGTTGAGCTAACACCCAGCGCATGTTACTTATACACAGACACTGCTCTTCAAACCATGTTTTTCAACAACTGATGTTATTAGGCCGTTAGGAGTAGATCAGTGAGTTGCAGCATGCAAAACATAAGTCTTAATACAAAGTGTTGCAGTACATTTTTTTTAAAAATTATATGAGTATAGTTAACTAAGGTAACAGGTTCTCATATGTGGTTTGGAACCCACAACATGCCAAAATGTAGACATGCTGCCCAGTTTACAGGCCAAGCTAACATTCATCTAGGCTTTCATTGTAGAAACAGGTAGTGCAAGTGTTAGAAATCTGGTGATAAATGGCAGAATGTGGAAAATGCATACAATTTGAAGACCTCTCATAGTGAAGACATAACACCTATCGACATATAGCTAAAACAAACATTTATGCAATGTTACAGGTATTACTACAAGCGACAACAGCCACAAATCAGAGATAAAATGCAGATAAATAAATTTATTGCACTTAGCACCTTGGCTCCCAAGTCTTCACAGAGAAGGCTTGGGAGCCGAGGTGCTAAGTGCAATACATTTTTTTATCTGCATTTCATCTGTGATTTGTGGCTGTTGTCACTTGTGGTATTATTTTATTTTATCTCTTTTGGTGGTATTGGCGTTACAGGTATTACTGTTTAAACATGTCTCTGTGCTTGCTAATGAAAAATTATGTAAGTAAGTTATATACATGTTTGCCTTCAACATGTAATGGTCCAAAATGTAATACATTGGAACTGTAATGGAAACTATGAAATGCACAGTCATCTGTGGCCTAGGCAGAGTAGATGTCTGTGATTCACGAGAACAGACACTATGGACCAGATTCAATAAAGCCTACACTCAGTGTACATGATATGTATTCAGTAAAATTCTTATTACATTTTTTGTGCTTTCTAGTTACCCAGAAAGATTATACTAAGTGTACATGTAGTCTACACTTTGTGGTAACCTTTAGGAATCCCTGTCAATATTTACAGCTGCAAAAATATCAGTAGGAAAACTAAAATTAGGAGGAAGAAGGTGTGTGCTATGTCTGCATTGCCCGTTCACTCAGAACAGTGTACACTTAGTGTAGGCTTTATTGAATCTGTTACTATGTAAAATTATGTACTTAGCTGTTGGAAAACATATGTGCATCTACAAATGACATAGTTATTGATAACTGTGGTGCTCAACAAGTTAATTCTCACATC
Source organism: Protopterus annectens (assembly GCF_019279795.1). NCBI lineage: Eukaryota > Metazoa > Chordata > Ceratodontiformes > Protopteridae > Protopterus > Protopterus annectens. The sequence continues at coordinate 606,365,801 of NC_056732.1, read as the reverse complement.
AGCTAAAATATGGTTATAAAACATATCTATGATATATATATATATATATATATATATATATATATATATATATATATATATATATATATAGTGCAAAGAAATGTCTAATTTCCATAAGAATACTAGGGTGTACATAGAATATTTTTACTTACTGCAGACATTTGCAGGCTGTCTCTGCACCTACTCTCCTTCGAAAGCTTTTCTGTGTCCCTCTGATACAGGTCATCATAGTGGTGACGAACCTAAACTCCAGTGCAATAGATTCCTATCCACTGCCGATACTCTCTCCCGATCCAGTTCTACATGTCAATCATAGTGAAATTCCTGAGTCTGGCTCTCATCTGCTGCTTGAATCCGGCATACACAGTCAACATCTGAGTAATCTCCTCATTGGTCCATTTGGGGGCTCAGAGATTTCTCAGCCTCCTCGAAGTAGCCATTGCAATCATCAAATAGCAGAAATCTTAAAGACACAAAAACAGAGAAATGCACACTGAGGTACCACTTGGCTTGGGTGCCTACAAGATATACTTTGATTCTGTGAGTCTAAGTGCGAGGTACACTGGCAACTGGTGGATGTTCTGTAGTGGTAATTAGCAAATCTATTAGAGGTAATTATTTCAAAAGGTATATATTTAAAGTCATATTTACTCAAAATGAAGTTTAACAAAATTTGTTAAAGGTTCCTGGAGTCATGTTGTCTGGAAATTTCTGCATACAGGTGCTGTTCTTGTAAATATTTTGGTTCCGTCCAATATGCAGTTGTATAGACGGGCTTCCACTGCAGTTGATAACAGTATATAGAGAAGGATTTATGGATCTGTGAAGCCCGTGCCCTGGCCCAGCAATCAAGGAACCTCAATCCTCACCACTAACACCAGAGAGGGCGTCTCATGTATGAGGAAAGGATAACAGATACACACAGTAAAGTGCAATTTCCCTTAAGAGCACACAGAGATCACAGTCAGCCTGGGGCTGGTTGCTACCTTACTCTCCAGGTCCCCAATACGACTGCCCACTGGCACGGCTATAGGGTCCAGATCTCAGCCTAGCTGGCAAGCTAACCTCCAGTACCCTGTCTGTTCAACCAGTGCCTCGTGTCCCTGCCCAAGTAGCTGACACACACACACACTTTGAGATAAGTATTTATACAACTTCACAGACACTCCTGGGAAAGGCTGACACAGATTCCTCAGCTGTGCCCCTATACCCAGACTATAAGGTAGTAATTACTGCCACCACCAGCTAATAATTATCAGCTACCCAAAGGCCCTTAAAAGGGTATCCAATTATTACTGTGCAATATTATTATACAATAATAAGTGTGACTAAACAGTCTTAAGGCTTATTTGGAAGGGCTTAGTCCAGGATCACTTATAAGCATGCAGTGTGCTCAAGAGCTTAAATTATCTCTACATAAACCAGCCACAGTTGAAAAGGGTTTAAAAATATTTAATAATAAATACTAAAAACACAAGACAATACTACTAGACCACAGTGCCATTCAAGAGTTCAGAGATCACCCACAAACTAAAATAATTCAGTAGTACAGTTCTGACATAACAGAAAAACACTTTCCCCGAGATTCATGAAGCTCTGTGCAAGACGGCATTAGCCTTGCACCGAGCGTGCAGCATAGAGATGGCGCAGCAGCACCATATGCATATTAAGGAAGGCGTACTGCCGCACCATCCATGTGCACAGGAAACATGCGCGAGTGCAGGGGGGGCGTGTTTAAGCGCTGCACGGAGGCGTAAACATGTTGGCTACATTCGCGCAACCTAAAATGCTGACTAGTACAGCCTGCCTCTAATAGTAATCACTCCTATCAGTGTCTGTGGATACTGAAATGTATGCAAAGCATACAAGAGAGTTCCGCGGACACCAAAATAAAATCACAGGAGTAAACACACAAGCACGTAGCTGAATGTTGAGCCCCCGTCCCTCAAACAATGACATTTAAAACCCTGTGTCCGTATTTCATTGTGGTGTTGATTTTTATACCAAGTGGAAGCAAAACGCAGTGTGTTTGCGCGCCGCTGCCCTTTGCAAAGCCTAGCCCAATGGTGGTCAGAGCATTCACTCAATATCTGCCCGTTCGCGGTCCGAGTTGTCCTTGTCTGGATGACCCAAAAATGAATGGGTATTACCCGGGTCAACCTACCATGTCATGAAAGATAAGTATTTGCGTGTACCTATGTGCATGAAGTACAGCATGTGGAAGACCAGATATACTAGGGTTGTCCTCACAACCATATTGGTACCAGAGATATGTAGAGTACGCAATGTGTACTGCTGTCTGTGCCATGGGCCAGCATCCAGAGAAGGGATGGATGGTGTGTTTGTGGAATTTGGGGGGGGGGGTGACGGGTAATGTAATAATTCACCAAGGGGAGACTGGGTGGATGTATAATAGGTGAATTGGAGGTGTACGAGGGAGCAGTGGGTGAATCAAAAAGGAAACCAAAGAACATACATTCACATCCCCAATACACCCTAGCAGGCCATACTGCAGAACACAATCCCACAAACGTATGAACATTAAAATGTGCGATACACATGTACAGAAACGGTACTGGCTCACACCCACATAATGGTCTGGCCTGAACTGAGCCATCCAACCCCTACACACCTGGATACATAATTGAATACCCATCATCCCCTCCACAGCACACACCCCCCCCTGCTAAATGTCCACCAAACCCACCCATACTAGGGCTGCTAGCTTGGGCCAGCCATATCTGCACATAGCGCCCCCTACCCACATCTAGTAGGCATTCTCAGGCTTGAAAACTAGGTATCCCATGCATGTATAACCCTTCCTCATTTTCATATAGCCAAAAGAATGGGAGTCATTGGCATCCACAATTTTTGGACATCCCTCATGGGTTAACTTGGTGACACAACACGATGTCCAGCCCCGTAGACATCCAGACACAAGTTGCATTAGCAGTAGTTGTCCACAACCCTGCTCACCCTTCAGCCGGTCCTGCATAACCTACGACCCAGGATTAAACACCTGACCGTGATGCACGTCTCCCCATGTGCATTATCGGGAATATATACCTTTCACATGTTCCCTAGAAGCTTCCCCATAGCCATCGTACAAATAGTACACGTCCACAAATTGTATACCCTATCCAGGTTCCACGTCGTAATGATGCACACAACCCCGGTATACAAATGATCCATGTCCCTCCCGGATGCGGGTGTTCATATACATGGCCATGTACAACCCCAGATATGTAGTCATACATCTATAAATATACATACTTATATATGCATAGTAAGAGTGAAAGGGAAGATCTACAAGAGGGTAGTGAGACCAGCTATGTTATATGGGTTGGAGACAGTAGCATTGACAAAAAGGCAGGAGCCAGAGCTTGATGTGGCAGAGTTGAAGATGTTAAGATTTGCACTGGGTGTGACGAGGATGGACAGGATTAGGAATAAGTATATTAGAGAGTCAGCCCAGGTTGGAAGGTTTGGAGACAAAGCCAGAGAGGCAAGATTATGTTGGTTTGGACATGTGCTGAGGAGGGATGCAGAGTATATTGGGAAAAAGATGCTAAGGATGAAGCTGCCAGGTAACAGGAAATGAGGAAGGCCTAAGATAAGGTTTATGGATGTGGTGAGAGAGGACATACAGGTGGTTGGTGTGACAAGAGCAAGATGCAGAGGACAGGAAGAAATGGAAACAGTTGATCTGCTGTGGCGACCCCTAACGGGGGCAGCCGAAAGAAGAAGAAGATATACGCATAGCTACAGCTACACATACATGCATATAAGTAGTTGTCAAGTATGTGTCCTGTTTATAAATATGTGTACTTGCAAATGTATACATATGTCTCTCAGAAACATATGAACATTAACATGTACTATACATATGTACACCAACTGTCTGTCACATTTGTTGCCAGTAGTCTGGAATGCCTCTAGTAAAGTCATATATCCTAACTACCATCCATGCAGAATGTACCACGGATGGTGTAGTGGTCAAACCGTTGACTAAGATGTTTCTGTTCCTGGGTCCAAGCCATGCAAGGGCTGCTAATTTTATATGATGCCCTGAATAATGGCCGTCGGATATAGGGTGATTAAGTAACTTACAAGCTGACGTAAGCGGGTATGCGTGGCGGTAAGTGGCGGTCATTCAGCAGTATGGGAAATGTAAATAAGTATGTAGGTGTATATGCATGTGTATGTACATATATATATATATATATATATATATATATATCTCCATGAAGAATGAACATGGTCACAATAAAGCAGTCATAACAAATGTGAAGGGAAACAGCAGCAGAACCCCCCCCCCCATATTATTTAGTGCTGTCATATCAAGCTGGCCAGAGGTGAGCAAACCTCCTGCATCTCCAACCACAGGTAGGAAGCTAACAGTGGAACTTTGTCCACGTGCCTGACTTTCAAACAGGTACGGGGCAGTCCCAGACTCCATTCGGATGAGCCAAAAACCGGAAGACTAATTGAACACCCTGACCATTATATGAACATATGTCCCAGGACTATAAGCTTGGGAAGTCTGAATATACTTGGAGTGAGCCAACATACAGGATGTGTCTAGAGCAGCAGGGAGTGGCGCATGTGTAGTGGTTTGGTTCATTTCTGACCGGAGAATGGATGACTGCTTAGTTAATGATGTTTTGCTGTGTTTGTTCTGGTAACTATGAACCATGGGTATACATGCAAATGAAGCAGCACAGCAATAGTGTAGTGGTTAGAGCATCCGCCTATCGAGCAAACATTGCCAGTTCGACTGCAGCACACACCATTTATGACGCGTAATCCGTATATGAGCATATCCTGCTAATTTTAGGCTGTATAACGATATAATACCATTGAAATGTGAACTGGGGTGACGTATCACAATAAGAACGCAGAAGGTGTTTGCGTGACAGGAAACGGTGGATGTAATGTGATCCTATCTCGCCTACATTCTCTACAGATGGGTTCGGAGCCGATCCTCGGCTCCGACTCAGCCGCTATACAATAGAACGCAGTCTCTTATTGGCTGAGTTACCTCGTATCCCAGGATGCACCACTACTGCTTCCCCAGATCTCGTTTGCCACTTCTACAGCATAGACGTGGTCTCGGACTTGGCTGAGCTAAGTGCCTCTTAGTAAAGTTATTTCTGTCTAGTTTTTGCTAAAATTCACCCAAAAGCTGTTTTAACAGCTACTTATTGTGTGTGACTGTGTATTTTAAGTTTTTTGTGGTAAAATTGTATTTTTTGTGGTAAGCGATCCCGCTTAAGTTAGAGGGGCCTTGCCCTATCCTAGGCATTTTAGTTAGAGTCTAGACTGTCTTTTGTGGTAGTCTTTAAAGTTTAGTTTTTGAAGTTTAGTGTGTTGATAGCCATGTCGAAGGAACATAGACCATCAGGTTTTAAAAAATGTTCCAAATGTAGTTATAAAATGTCCATTACGGATGACCATTCTTTGTGTGTTTACTGTCTGGGCCCGAAACACCTCCAGGAATCCTGTAGCGTTTGCCATGCTTTTTCCTCTCGCGTCCTCCAAGAGAGGAAAAATAAGTTGATTTTGAAAGGGCTTATTACCCCTTCCTTTGAGGAAGCCCTATCTTCTTCTTCTTCCCCTTCGAGGAAGAAAAAAGCTTCGGCTCCGACCAGCCTGTCGGATCCGGCAGCTAAAAAGTCACGGCAGGCTTCTCCGTCGGCTACATGGACTTCGGAGCCGAGGGCGGAACGGTCTGCCTCGATGTCTCCAGCCTCGACTCCTCTGGCTTCGGAGTCGAGAGCTCGGGCGTCGAGAGGCGAGTCATCTCCATCGGCTCCACTACCTTCAGAGCCGATGAAGGTTGCCCGCTCAGACTCTTCCCCTTCGGTGCCGAAGTCTCCATCGGCTCCGAGGGAAATTGCAGTGGTAGTGGAATCTCCCTCGGCGCCGATACTTCTCGAACCCATACGGAGCCGGTCCCCCAGTCTTTCGGAGCTGGTGGAGAAGTCAGCTCGGACCCGGTTGGTCTCTTCTCGGTCGTCGAGGATGTCTGATTCGGATGTAGACAGGGTGCTTCAAAGGCTTTTTCAGTCTCCGGTCTTTGCAAAATTAATCTCGGCTCCAGCGCCGATTTCCCACCCGGCTATCTTGGTTCCTCCTCCAACAGCTTCGGCGCCGTTGGAGTCAGTGTTGGTGGAGCTGGTGGAGGTTGTCGGGTCAGCTCCGACCCTAACTCCAACCACGCCCTTCAGGTCGGGGTTCGGTATGCGGACCTCCTCTGTCGGCCCCGGGGGGGGCGCTTCGGGACCGATCCTTTCGGTTCCGAGTCTCCCTCTCGGTGTGCCGGCTGCGGGAGTTCCGACTGCTGTTGTGGCCTTGGGGGTTGAACCATCCCAGGACTCTGGGGGTCCCGCCTTCAAGGCCATGAGGAGTGCCTTGGCCAAATCCTCTCTGGCCACTTCTACCATCTCACCACCACTTTCCCTTGGCACGGAGACTGGCTCCTTTGCAATCCCCCTGTCTCATGACAGTGGAGCCCTTGGGCCTGAGGTTACCCCCATTGGGGGTTCCCTTCTTCCTGGAGGTCCCTCCGAAACGCTTTCGGATGAACCTCCTAGGAAGAAACAGTGCAAGAGGAAGCACGTCGACTCCCCTGATGAGTCTCTCACCTCGGATACCGACCTTGATGATGCGGAGGGGTCCCCCAAGTCGTCCTCGGATGATGTATCCTTTGCGGACATCTTGGAGATCCTTAAACAACGAGGCGACTGGCAGTCCAAACCCCCTTCTGCTGAGGAGTCGGTTTTCCTCAAGGCCTTCGGGGCTCAGCCCTCCGCCTCCTGGCTGTCTCCGCCCTTTGATGAGCTTCTGGATTTAATCTCTCGAAGGGCATGGGAACACCCGGATTCTGTTGAACCGGTGCCAGCTCGCCCCAATAAATTCCTTTCGGCTCCCCCTGATAAGGACTTTCTTTCGAAAGGTGTGGCTGTAGATGCCTTGGTGGTGGCATCTGCCACCCAGCAAGATGTGGCAGAGGTTTCAACGTCCGTCCATCCTCCTAATAAGGAGTCTAGGAGCATGGATCGGTACGGGAAGCGCACCCTTGCTTCAGCGACCTTTACATTAAGGTCTCTGAACTACTTGACGCATTTCACAAGACTGCAGAGGGATCTGGTCAAGGAGCTTTTAGATACCCTCTCTGGTAACTTACCTGAGCAGTTGGCCCAAACAGTTAACTCCCAGTTGGCTACCCTGTCCTTGTTATCCAACTCGTCCATGAGACTCATTTCTTATGCAGCCGAAGGAGTGAGCAGAGCAGCGGGAACATGTGTTGCTCTACGGAGACGAGCCTGGCTACGCCTGTGTCACTTTGCGGAGGCCTTTAAGTCTTCCTTTGCCGATGCCCCCTTTGAGGGGTCCTCACTGTTTGGACCCAAGGTAAAGGACACTTTGACTTGCTGCGAACAGGAAGGTAAGACTTTAACTGCCGTAGGGGCCCGGTTTTCCACTCCCTTCAGACATTATCTCAAGGCTCGAAGAGGAGGGAAAATGTGGTTCCGTAAGTCTCAAAAGCCTTACTCGTCGCAGCAGAGCGATTCCCCTTCTAGAGGCAGAGGAGGGGGAAATTTTTCAGGGAAACGCCGTCCCAGAGGCGGCGGAGGCCCCGCAACACTGGAGACCACGAGTCCTTTCGTGGCTCCTCCTCCTTCCAGCATCCCTGAAGGAGTGCCCGACTGTGCAGCTCCGGAGCCAGTCGGGGGTCATTTTTTGAGGCACCTAAAGGCCTGGGCAAATATCACTCAGGACCAATGGGTGCTCCAAATCATCGCCGGAGGTTACACCATTCCCTTCTCTCAACCCCCCCCACCATCCCAAAGAATCCCGGACCCGCCACCCAGTCAACGGGATCTTGCAGCCAGCGAAATATCGAAGTTGCTTCAAAAAGGAGTCATCCAACCTGTCCCCGCAGATCAGGTCGGATCAGGGACTTACTCAAGATTCTTTTTGGTACCAAAAAAGACTGGGGACTTGAGGCCCATTTTGGATCTCAGCAAGTTAAACCGATTAGTGAAAAAGTCCAAATTCCGGATGGTCACCTTGCAATCCATTCTCCCGCTTTTGGAGAAAGGTGCTTGGATGTGCTCCATAGATCTCAAAGACGCCTGTTATCACATTCTGATAGATCAGGCGTCGAGGAGACACTTGCGCTTCAGCCTAGGAGACAGTCATTTCCAGTTCCGTAAACTGCCCTTTGGTCTCACCACAGCCCCCAGGGTGTTCACCAAATGTTTGGCGGTGGTGACTGCTCACCTGAGAAGTCTAGGATTCCAGGTGTTTCCATACCTAGAAAACTGGCTCCTAACTGCCACCTCCAGGCATCTACTCTTGAAAGCTCAGCAGCCACTATCTCTCTAGGCAACTCCTTAGGAATCACCTTCAATTGGACAAAATCCGTATTGCTGCCATCGTAGCGTATTCTGTTTATTGGTGCAGAAATAGACTCAAGGCAGATGCAAGTCTATCTTCCTGCGGAAAGGATAGCAACATTGCAGTCTCAGGTTCGGGCATTACTCCTCAGACGTCACGCTCCAGCGAGAATGGTCCTGCAGCTGTTGGGTTCCATGTCAGCCACCATTCTTCTGGTCCCCTTGGCAAGGTTGCATATGAGGATACTCCAGTGGCTCCTATCAGTCCAGTGGTCTTATCAAGACCTTCCCCTCAGTCACCACATTTTGATCACAGAGACGTGCAAACAGGATCTTCGTTGGTGGCTTCTTTCCTCCACCCTGAATCTAGGGCGACCCTTCGTTCCCCCATCCCCCTCGGCCACGTTGACTACGGACGCCTCCCAGACAGGGTGGGGTGGACATTATCTTGGCAGGTCGGTCCAAGGCACGTGGCACACCGACGAGAGTCTTCTCCACATCAATATCCTGGAAATGAGGGCGGTGCTTTTAACGTTGCAAGCACTGCACGATCACCTCCCCCAGGGTATGATTGCCATTCAGTCCGACAACATGTCAGTAGTCTGGTACTTAAACAAGCAAGGAGGGGCCAGGTCTTACCCCCTTTGCAGAGAGGCCATGAAGGTATGGGATTGGGCAATTGCTACCAAACGTTTCCTAGTGGCAACACACATTCCGGGGAGATCCAACGTGATAGCTGACAGACTGAGCAGAACTATTCTCTCCCCTCACGAGTGGTCCTTGAACGACAGAGTGGTAACACAGATTTTCACGAGATGGGGAACTCCTTGTTGCGATCTTTTCGCAACTCCCCTCAGCGCGAAATGCCAGCAGATGTCCTTCAAGAATGCATCTGCAGTCATCACATATGGGTTGTCCTGCCTCAGGCAGCCCTTCGGTCGGCCAGATTCCAAAGTCTGGGTCTGGCCTCGGCTGATGTCGCACTTTCCCCGATGTCAGAGCGTCTGGGGTATAAAAACATCAGCCTACGCCATCTTCCTCAGTCTTTCTTGCCGCGTGGTGCCCGAAGCAGAAGCAGTTCGCAAGTGCCGGTCGGTCAGCTCCTGTGATTCAGCTACCGAAGACTTCGAAAAAGCTAAGTACCCCGTTGGGGACTCTTTCTTGCCTCAGCCGATGTCAGATAAAGTTAATAATTGTTTAACCTGTGGGAAACAAATACCTCATAAGGATTTCCACTCTTACTGCCTCCCCTGCCTAGGCCCAGACCACGACGTCTCGGCCTGTTCAGCCTGTGCTTCCTTCAACCGACGAACTCTTAGACGTTGGTCGGAGTTTGCAGAGGAGTTTTTGGGGCTAGTTTTGCTTATAAAATGCCGTCGGAGACTCCGACTTCACATTTAGTCAAAAAACGGAAGGACAAGGACCGACACAAGTGGCCCGCGGTTTCGGCTGAAACCTCGGTCAGGCCTACCGCGAGTGTCTCGGTCTCGGCTGAAACCGAGTCCTTGGCTCTTCCTACATCCGAAACCACACAACCGACCACCTCGGCCCTGGAGGCCCCGGCCGAGTCGGTCATTGAATTACCTACTGAAACCGGTGTCCAGGAACCTTCCGACACCATTACTGTAGATAAGTCTACTCCTGCACGTGGTGCAGCCAGACCCCCTGCTTCAATGTCCATTAAGGCTTTCTCTAGGGCTAAGGCTGCTAAACTTTCTAAGGCTTTGCCTCCCAAAGTTTCCTCTCAGAGACCTTCTTCTAGCTCTCAGATTCTTACCCTAGCAGAGGATCTGATTTCATTAATTAGGGGCTCCCAACCTCATTCGGACAGGGACTCTCAACCACCTCCGGACAAAAGGCCCAGGGTTGAGCCCTCTGATCCACAGTCCTCAGATGAGTCCACGGATGGCTCTGCTCTGTCAGACCACCAGGAGGAGGCTTATTCGGCCTACAAGGATTCTGATGCTGAAGAATCTATTCCCTCGGCCTCCCCTCCTGAAGAGTTTTCATTTGGAGAAACATTACACACTATGAGAGAACATTTTCAATGGCAGGGTCAGGAATTCTCTGATTCCAGAAAGAGAATAAGGACCTTTTTACATTTACCTCAGCACAGGCCCTTAGCTATACCTCCTGTTTTGAATGTAATTGATGATGTCTATTCAGATGCTTGTACTGCCCCTGATTCTCTCCCTCCGGCTCCTGCCAAACCTGATATGTACTGCAGGGTCCCGGATTCACAATTTCACCTGTACAAGGCCCACTCTGCTGATCCAGAAACTATTTCCCAGGGCCCTAAAGGGGTTGCAGCTGCCACTGCTAAAAATCCTCTACCCTCAGAAAGGGAGTCCAGAGCATTAGAGAGATGGGGTAAGAAAGTGTATACTTCTGCAACTCTTTCCATGAGGGCATTAAACTGTCAATTCTATATGATACAGTATCAAGAGTATTTACTAGATGAATTGCATAAGAAACTGTCCTCTTCTGAACCCCTTGATCGTAAATCCCTTCAGGATCTGGTGCATAACTCCCAGCAGGTTAGTAACCATTTCTTGCAGTGTGGTTATGATGCATTGGAAGCTTCATGTAGATCTGCTATGACAGGTGCAGTTATACGTAGGCATGCCTGGCTGAAGGAACAATCTCTGCCAGACCATGTTAAAGCTAAGCTTTTGGATGCTCCTATGGAAAAGCAAAAATTATTTGGTTCCACGGCTCAAGAGGTTTTAAAGAAATTTGAAGAAAAGGCAAAATCGGTGCAAACAGTTAAAGACTTTCTGCAAGTCCAACCACCGAGATTCAGCAGAAATTGGCCTACTAAGAATTGGTCCTTTCCGGACTCAGACAGATCTCAAAGAGGCAGAAAAAGATGTGCCAGAGGTAGAGGGCAAGCTAGAGGCTCCTACAGAGGCCGTCAGTGGCAGCCTCCCAACCAGAGAGGTAGTGCAGGAACTACAACTGCTACACCAGGACAGACTCAATGACTTTATTTTGACCCCGTCGACCAGGGCTCAATTAGAAGCACCTTTGGGCGGAAAGCTTTCTTTATTCTCAAAAAATTTGGCACAGCATTACAGGGGACAAATGGACACTGCAAATAATAGATAAAGGATACAGGTTCCATTTCCACTCATTGCCAAAAAGAAAAGGCATGCCAAACCTGCCACCAAATCAGAGGGCAGAGGCTTTGAAGCAGATTACCAACTTAATGCAAATGAAAGCCATAGAAAAGGTACCTCTTTCAGAACAAGGCCAGGGATTTTACTCAAGATTATTCCTTGTTCCAAGAAAAGAAAATCAATGGAGGCCTATTCTCGACTTGTCAGCACTGAACACGTACCTCATTGTGCCAAAATTCAAAATGCTGACTCTACAGCAACTCCTTCCCATGCTGGGCAAGGGGTCTTGGCTGGTGGCCCTAGACCTCAAGGAGGCATACCTGCATGTCCCTATTCGACAAAGTTGCAGAAGACACCTCAGATTTCTTGCAGGGTCAGAGCATTATCAGTTCTCAGCATTGCCCTTTGGCTTATCTACTGCACCCAGTGTATTCACGAAATGCCTGGCATCAGTAATTGCACACTGCAGACTTCAGGGGATTCAAATCTACCCTTATCTCGACGACTGCCTAATACAAGCGGACAGCAAGCAAACTTTGTTAAAGGACTTGGACTATGCCATCCACCTGTTACAGGCCTTGGGATATACAGTCAACATCCACAAATCAAGACTGGTTCCATCCCAAAGAATAACTTTTCTGGGTGCGGATCTAGACACAACCACCCAGATGGCTTTTCTCACAGAAGAAAAACAAGAACAGCTACCAGTTTACTTTCAGAATCTCACAAGACAAACTCAGATGACTGCAAGGAAAATCCTGCAGGCCCGGGGTTACATGGCATCTTGCATTCTTCTGATTCCACAAGCAAGGCTTCATATGAGGAAATTACAATGGTACCTAAGAAGTTTATGGACTCAGCACAGTCACAGCTTAGAAGCTCTGATCCCACTCATTCCTTGCCTTCAAAAGGAATTCCTGTGGTGGGCTCAAGCCTGCCAGTCGAACAGCGGGCTGCCCTTCAGCAAGCCAAGAGCCAATCAAACCATCACCACGGACGCTTCAGACCAAGGTTGGGGAGCGCACATGGAGGACAGATGTATACAAGGGCTATGGTCACTAAGAGAGCTGCACATGCACATAAACCAAAAGGAATTGCTGGCAGTGATACACGCAATCGAGGCCTTCAAACATTTCCTTCAGCAAGGCCACCTGATAATAAGGACAGACAACACCACAGTTATGTGGTACATAAACAAGCAGGGAGGCACCCATTCCTACCCTCTTTGCAGACTGACAATGAACTGGCATTGAAACTCAACATACAGCTACAGTCCTAATTCGTGCCAGGGAAGGACAATACACTGGCAGACAGCTTAAGCAGAACTACCATGGATGCACACGAATGGATGCTACACCCAGACATCTTCTTACAAATCACACAATTATGGGGAAGGCCGGAAATAGATCTGTTCGCTTCCCCCCTAAATCATCAACTGAAGAAATTCTGCTCAAGTACATACCACCCACAAGCATGGAAGGTGGACGCTCTCTCTTTCAGCTGGAAAGCTCTAACAGTGTTTGCTTTCCCACCTCTTCCACTAATGACCAAGGTCCTACTGAAGATCAGGACAGAGCAGCCCAGAGTAATCCTGATAGCCCCAAACTGGCCAAGACAGCACTGGTACCCACTGTTAAAGAGTTTGTCACAGACGAAACCATGGCCTCTTCCCCTATGGCCACTCCTACTGACACAGCACAATTTCAGGACTCTACACTCCAACCTGAACACCTTGCAGCTAACTGCCTGGAGAATACCATGACTCCTCCTCAGGAAAACCTATCCCAGAGAGTGAAGGATATTATTATGGAAGCTCGCCGACCTTCCACAAGGAAGGCATATACATCAAAATGGGAAAGATTTCACACCTGGAACATAGCAAAGGGCCTAGATGTGACTGTGATGAATATGGCATATATACTGGAATATTTGGCAGAATTGTCCCACAGTGGCCTATCTTATTCTTCCATCAAGATACATGCCTCAGCAATCTCAGCAGAATACAATCTAAATCCACCTGTCTTCTCTCACCCTCTACTAAGACAGTTTCTAAGGGGAATCAAAAACATTAATCCTCCAAGGAAACCACCTCTACCTACTTGGGACCTGAATTTCGTGTTGGAAAAACTAACGCTTCCTCCCTTTGAACCAGCAGCATCGTCAGATGTACAGTTTTTGTCTTGGAAAACTGCCTTCCTTCTGGCCAGAACCTCAGCAAGGAGAGTATCTGAGCTACAAGCTTTAATGGCGGTGCAGCCATTCCTTATCTTTCATCAGGACAGAGTTTCTTTGAGGACCAATCCTACATTCATGCCAAAGGTGGTATCCAGGGTATCTTTGAACCAAGCTATTCATTTGCCTACATTCTTCCCACAGCCTCAAAATAAAGGGGAGAGACTTCTGCACACCCTGGACATACACAGACAAGTACGCTACTACTTGGACATTTCTAAAAGTTACAGAAAGACTGACCAGTTGTTTGTAGCATATACTGTTGGGGTACAAGGAAAAGCAATTTCCAAACAGACAATTTCGAAATGGATAGGAAATTGCATTCATTTTTCTTATTCCTTTCATGGAAAGACTGTGCCAGCTAACATTAGACCTCATTCCACGAGAGCCACAGCCACCACCACAGCCTTCCTAAAAGGGGTGGCTACCAAAGACATTTTAGAAGCTGCTACATGGAGCTCCGTGCATACATTTGCCAAGCATTACAATTTGCCTTTATACTCCAGATCCAGAGCAGGTTTTGCTACGGCAGTCCTGCAGGGTATCTTAACTACACCATCCTTCACTTAGTACCTCCACCCCCAGTTTGGCTATGGTATTCTACCCATATGTGATGACTGCAGATGCATCCTTGAAGGACATAGTACAGTTTTGTACCTACCATAAATGTAGATGTCCGATAGGTATGCATCTGCAGTCAGGTTTACCCTCCCTCCTACCCCTCTGTGGTATTCCTAGGGTGCTTACCCCTCTTTTATCTAGCTGGGGGAATCTATTATGGTGTATTTGTTTGTATATACATGTATATATATATATATATATATATATATTTGCAAATGTTTGGAATTTTATTGCATTTATCCAAATTTAGCCTTCCTAGAGGGCACCTGGCATCTGGGGCAAGAAAAACTGAGGAAGATGGCGTCGGCTGATGCTTTTATACCCCAGACGCTCTGACATCGGGGAAAGTGCGACATCAGCCGAGGCCAGACCCAGACTTTGGAATCCGGCCGACCGAAGGGCTGCCTGAGGCAGGACAACCCATATGTGATGACTGCAGATGCATACCTATCGGACATCTACATTTATGGTAGGTACAAAACTGTACTTTCTTCTCTCCCACCCCAGTCCCGGGGGAGATCCCCAAGGATGCTCTAGTCCAAGCTTGGCCCCCCGGTCTGCTATACGCTTTTCCACCGGTTCCCCTTCTCCCCAAGGTGATTCAGAAGGCGATTCGCTTGGAAAGCAAAATGATTCTAATCGCCCCATACTGGCCTCGTCAAGTCTGGTTCCCCTTTCTTCACAAATATGCATTGGAGGGTCCCTGGTTCCTGGACCAAGTTCCGGACCTCTTGACGCATCAAGTCAGGACAGCTCCATCAGTCCCTCTATTCATTGAAGTTAGCAGCTTGGCTACTCCTCTTCCGACCATAGTTAGGAGCCATTCTTTCGACCCTGAAGTCATGCAAATTTTGTCCTCGGCCCACAAGACTTCTACTAAAAGGATGTATAGCAATAAATGGAAGAGGTTTGCTATTTGGGCCCAACTCCGAGGATTAGACCCTATGACAGCCTCGGTGTCAGAGGTTCTGAAGTTTTTAGCTTCCCTGTTCAACCAAGGTTGTTCGGTGTCTACCATCAAAGTTCAATTGGCTGCTATTTCCAATTTTCACGAGAGCGTAGAACCACCTTTAATGAGCAACAAGTTGTGCAAAGCTTTTATTAAAGGAGCTTGGCTTCTACGGCCCCCTATATCTCATCCTGCACCACCGTGGGACCTTAACGTGGTGTTAGGTGCATTAACCTCATCTCCCTTTGAGCCGGCAGCAACCTGTGACTTAAAATTTCTTTCCTGGAAGACTGCTCTTCTAGTTGCTATTACATCAGCCAGGCGAGTTTCAGAACTTCAAGCCCTATCTGTCAAACCACCATACCTGGTATTTCACAAAGATAGAGTATCTCTTAGACCAAACCCATCCTTCATACCAAAGGTTTGTTCTAACTTTTGTTTGCAGCAATCACTGGAATTACCGTTTTTTCCCCTAAGTATTCAAACAGAGCTGAGTATACGTTTCACAGCTTAGACGTGCACAGACAATTACGTTTCTATTTGGATAGGACACACCAAGCACGAAAATCAGATTAACTGTTTGTGTCCTTTTCGGATAGTAAATTGGGCAAACCCGTCACGAAAGTTTTATCTGTACGCACGCATGCATATACATCTACATGATTAATTATTTTGATCATAGTGTTGAATGACTGTGCTGTCTGCTACGTTTGTGATAACATCACGGTTAGGCATAACTGCCGTGGCTTAGTGGTAAATCACATTGGTTGAGGTGTGTAGTGTCCTGGCGTCGAGCCTGGCCGAGGAGGTTTATTGTGTTGCTGGGCAGAACAAGGGCCGTTGGACAAAGGGTGAGTACAACACTTTTCAGCAGCGGTTTTCCATTTCGCCATGTTTAACTTTTAGATGTTATGTGATCCTATCTCACCTACATTCTGACTGATGGGTTCGGAGCCGATCCCTCGGCTCCGACTCGGCACGCTTATGCCAAAGAGCGAAGTCTCTTATTGGCTGAGCTTATTATATCCCAGGATGCACCACTACCAGTCCCCCAGATCTCGTTTGCCGCTAACCTGCGAAGACGTGGTCTCGAGCTGGCTGAGCTGAGTAGTATTTTTACTAACTTTTTTCTGTCAGAATTTTGCTGTTCTTGTCATAAAAAGCTGTTTTAACGGCTATTCTTCACTTTTGTGTGTGTTTGGAGTTTGTGAAAAGACTTTGTTGTGTGATTGGGCGTTGATTTTGATTTTAGGCCTTTATTCATCTTAGGGCCTTCCCGGTCAGTCAACCCCCCTTAAACCTTAGAGGGTTTCAAAGTACCCTTAGTAATTTGTTACGGTTTCTTTACCTAAACGGCAACTGTAAACCTATTATTAGGTAGTGTCAGTAAACAGAAAGTCAGTGGATAGTGTATTTTCTGTCAGGGATTACTGATTTTTTGCCATAATGTCTCAGAATCCTAGGCCTTCGGGCTTTAAAAAATGCACCAAATGCAATTTCAAGATGTCTATCACAGACGATCACTCGCTCTGTGTGTATTGTTTGGGTGCAAAACATTTACAAGAGTCATGCAGTGTGTGTCACGCTTTTTCCTCAAGGGTCCTCCAGGAGAGGAAAAATAAACTTATTCTTAAAGGGTTAATAAAACCTTCCTTTGAAGAAGCTTTGGCATCCTCTCCTTCTCCAGCTAAAAAGAAAAGGGCGTCGGCTCCGACCAGTCCGTCGGATCCGACCGCCAAAAGACATAGGCAGGCTTCTCCTTCGGCTCCAAGGACTTGGAGCCGAGGAACGGTCTGCCTCGATGCCACCAGTCTCGACTCCTCTGGCTTCGAGCCGATGGCTGGGGCATCGAGGCGGGTCACCTTCCGGCTCCACTGGTCTCGGAGCCGACAAAGGTTGCTCGCCAGACACTTCCTCCTCGGTGCGAAGTCCTCCGGCACTGATGGAAACTAGTGTGGGTATTCCTTCGGCGCCGATAGTCATCGGGTCGCCTCGAGCCGGGTCCCCTAGCCCTTTGGGGCCGTTGGAGAGGCCATCTCGAACCCGTTCAGTATCCTCTCGGTCATCGAGGATGTCGGATTGGGATATAGACAGGGTGCTCCAAAGACTGTTCCAGTCCCCAGTCTTTCAAAAATTTGTTTCGGCTCCGACCCAGTTGGCTTCGGAGCCGATAGCCCATGCCCATCCTATTGCTATTCCTCCTCCGACTGCTTCGGCTCCGTCGGAGCAGGTGCTGTTGGAGCCGGTGGAGATCTTAGGGTTGGCTCCGACCCTTACTCCAACCCGGGCCTTCGGGTCCGAGTTTGGTACACGGACTTCTTCGGCTGGACCCGGGGGTGATGTTTCGGGACCTATGCTATCGGTTCCGAGCCTCCCTCTCGGTGCTTCGGCTGCGGGACTTCCGTTGGCTATCATGGCTCCGGGGACCGGACACTCCCAGGATTCCGGGGGTCCGGCTTTCAGAGCTATGAGGAGTGCCTTGGCCAAGTCTTCGGCCATCTCTCCGGCTTTACCGGCACCTTCCCTGGGCGTGGAGACTGGGTCTTTGGCAGTTCCCTGTCCGTAGGCAGCGGAGCCCCTGGGCCTGAGGTTACCCCATTGGGGTTCCCTCCTCCTGAGGGTTCTTCGGAGTTGTCTTCAGAGGAACCCCAAGGAAGAGATCGTGCAAGAGGAAGCACGTGGACTCCCGAGTCTATTACATCGGACACTGATCTTGATGATGCGAGGGGTCCCGAAGTCGCCCTCGGATGATGTCTCATTTGCAGACATCTTAGAGATCCTCAAACAACTAGGCGGCTGGATATCCAAATCCCCCTCTTCTGTTGAGTCAGTGCTCCTCAATGCCTTTGGGGCTCAGCCCTCCGCCTCCTGGGTGTCTCCGCCCTTGATGAGCTCCTGGATTTAGTTTGTCGAAGCGTGGGAACATCCAGATACCGTGGAACCAGTCCCTTCTCGTCCTAATAAATTTTTGTCTGCCCCACCCGAAGGAATTTCTCACTAAAGGCGTGGCTGTAGATGCCATGGTGGTGGCATCTGCTACACAACAGGACGTGGCAGAGGCTTCAACGTCCGTCCATCCTCCTAATAAGGAGTCTAGGAGCATGGACAGGTACGGGAAGCGCACCCTGACTTCAGCGGCCTTTACTTTAAGGTCTCTGAATTATTTGGCACATTTTACCAGGCTTCAGAGGGATCTGGTCAAGGAGCTGTCAGATTCCCTCTCGGGTAACCTACCTGAGCAGCTAGCCCAGTCGGTTAGCTCTCAGTTGGCTATCCTTACTTCAATTTCTAACTCGTCCATGAGGCTCATTTCGTATGCGGCCGAAGGGGTGGGTAGAGCGGCAGGCACAGGCGTGGCTCTACGGAGACAAGCCTGGCTCCGCTTGTGTCAGTTTACGGAGGCCTTCAAGTCTTCCTTCGCCGACGCTCCCTTTGATGGGTCCTCTTTGTTTGGACCTAAGGTTAAAGACACCCTTACCCGCTGTGAACAAGAGGGAAAAACTTTATCTGCCGTAGGTGCCCGTTATTCCACTCCCTTTCGGCCTTATCCCAAGGCTAAAGGAGGAGGGAAGATGTGGTTCCGTAAATCACGTAAGTTTTTTCCTCAACAGCAGGAAGATTCTCCTTCCAGAGGCAGAGGACGGGGAAATTTTTCTGGGAGACGCCGTCCCAGAGGCGGCAGAGGGCCCGCAATTCTGGAGACCGCGAGTCCTTTCGTGGCTCTTCAGCCTCCCACACCTCGTGAGGGATTGCCCGGCTGTGCTGCTCCGGAGCCAGTCGGGTGCCGTTTTGCCAAGCACCTAAAAGCCTGGGAGTCAATCACTCAGGACAGATGGGTGCTTCGGATCATTGCCGGAGGTTACACCATCCCATTCACATGCTCACCCCCACCGTCCAAAAAAATCCCGGACCCACCACCCAGTCAAAGGGAAATTGCAGCCGCAGAAGCTTTAAAGCTGCTAGAAAAAGGAGTCATCCAACCGGCCCCACAGACCAGATCGGATCCGGAAATTACTCGAGGTTCTTTTTAGTGCCAAAAAAGACAGGGGACCTGAGACCAATTTTGGATCTCAGCAGACTAAACCAATCCATCACGAAATCCAGATTCCGAATGGTCACGTTACAATCCATTCTCCCATTGTTGGAGAAGGATGTTTGGATGTGCTCCATAGACCTCAAGGACGCCTATTATCACATACCGATACATCAGGCATCCAGGAGGTATCTGCACTTCAGCCTGGGAGACAGTCATTTCCAATTTTGTGCACTGCCCTTTGGTCTCACCACAGCCCCCAGGGTGTTCACCAAGTGTTTGGCAGTAGTGACTGCTCACCTGAGGAGTCTTGGATTCCAAGTGTTTCCCTATCTGGACGACTGGCTCCTGACTGCCACCACCAGGTATCTACTAATGGACAATCTCAAAGCCACCATCTCCCTGGGTGCTATCCTGGGAATTACATTCAATTGGTCAAAGTCTGTCTTGCTGCCCTCTCAGCGCATAAGATTCATAGGAGCAGAGATAGACTCAAGATTGATGCGCGTTTTTCTTCCGACCAAAAGGATCCAAACTTTACAAGGCCAGGTTCAAGCCCTGATTTCAAGATCCAAAGCCCCAGCCAGGATGGTCCTACAAGTTTTAGGTTCGATGTCTGCCACGGTTCTTCTAGTTCCTCTGGCAAGATTGCACATGAGGATTCTTCAGTGGCTATTGTCAACTCAATGGTCCTTTCAGGACCTTCCCCTCAATCATCCCATTATAATTACAGAAACATGCAAACGGGACCTTCGCTGGTGGCTTCAGACATCCAATCTAAATCAAGGAAGCCCTTTTGTTATTCCCTCTCCAGTGGTCACCCTGACGACAGATGCCTCCCAGACAGGGTGGGGGGGGCATTGTCTGGGCAGGTTAGTTCAGGGCTCCTGGCTTCCAGACGAAACTCTTCTCCACATCAATGTATTGGAGATGAGGGCGGTACTTCTATCCCTACAGGCCTTACACAGGTTTCTCCCTCAGGGCATAATCGCCATCCACACAGACAACATGTCTGTGGTCTGGTACCTAAACAAACAAGGAGGGACCAGATCTTACCCCCTTTGCAGAGAGGCCATGAGGGTGTGGGAATGGGCGGTAGCTACCAGCCGTTTCTTGGTAGCGACCCACATTCCGGGGAAATCAAATATACTGGCAGACAGATTAAGCAGGACAATTCTCTCTCCTCACGAGTGGTCCTTAAACAAAACGGTAGCAGCTCAGGTTTTCCGGAGATGGGGGACGCCGTGCTGCGACCTATTTGCAACTCCACTAAACACGAAGTGCAAAAGGTTCTTCTCCTTGACTCCACATCAGGGAGTAGCAGCTATGGATGCTCTAGCACAACCTTGGCCAACAGGGCTACTTTATGCCTTTCCTCCGATTCCACTTCTCTCCAAAGTCATTCAAAAGCTTCTCAATTGGGGTCCAATGATACTGATTGCCCCATACTGGCCTCGTCAGGTATGGTTTCCTTACCTGAAGAAACATGTGGACGATCCGTGGACTTTAGACCTAATTCGGATCTGTTAATTCATCAGTCGGGACGACAGCATCAGTCCCTTCACTCCTTGAAGTTGACAGCTTGGCTCCTCCACTTCCGACTTTAGTCAGAAGTCACACATTAGACCCGGAAGTTATTCACATTTTATCTTCGCCCACAAACCCACCACTAAGAAATTGTACCTCAGTAAGTGGAAGAGGTTTGCTATCTGGGCTCAACTCAGGGCTTAGACCCTATCACTGCTCCTATCCCAGAGGTTTTGAAATTCTTAACATCCCTGTTTAATCAAGGATCTTCTGTCTCTACTATTAAAGTCCAACTAGCGGCTATCTCTAAATTCCACGAGTCCATGGATCCTCCATTGATGAGCAGCAGACTATGCAAAACTTTCATTAAAGGTGCGGTCTGTTAAGACCCCAGTTTTTCATCCTGCCTCCGTGGGATCTTGATTTGGTGCTTCGTGCATTAACATCGTGCGCTTACGAACGAGCTGCTACATGTGAGTTAAAATATCTGTCTTGGAAAACGGCCTTCTTAGTTGCAATTACTTCTGCAAGAAGAGTTTCAGAGCTTCAAGCCCTGTCTATCAGACCACCGTACTTGATTTTTCACAAGGATAGAGTATCACTTAGACCTAATCCATCCTTTGTCCCAAAGGTCTGTTCTAATTTCTGTCTCCAACAATCCCTAGAGCTACCAGTTTTCTTTCCAAAATTCTCCAATGAAGCTGAATACACTCTCCATAAATTGGATGTTCACAGGCAATTGCTTCTATTTAGACAGGACTCAACAAATTGTAAGTCAGACCAATTGTTTGTGTCCTTCTCAGACAATAAATTGGGCAAAACCATCACAAAAGCTACTATCTCCAAATGGATTAGAGATTGTATAACTCAGGCTTATTCTTCTTCGAATAAGCAACTTACAACATCTATCAAAGCTCACTCTACCAGAGCTATGGCGACTTCTATAGCTTTTCATTCCAAGCTTGCTATCTCGAGATTTGTGCGGCTACTTGGTCCAATCCGCACACTTTCATTTCCCACTATAAATTGGATGTGGCATCTAAAGGGCAAGCATCATTTGGTTACACGGTACTCAGGAGTGTTTTCCAGTGAGCCACCCAGGATTCAGGTGCTAGGGACGCTGTCCCATCAGTCAGAATGTAGAGATAGGATCACATAACATCTTTTAGTTATGTACTCACCATAACTTCAGATGTTTGGGATCCATCTCACATTCCTAATACCCACCCTCCTTCCCCTGCCTTGGAGATCAGAAGAGATTGAACGGTTTTGAGTTCTACTGTTTTATCTTGTTTCATCTGACGATGTTATATAAGCAGAGCGTGCATGTGTGCATGTATGCGGACAAACTAGATCTGGGGGACTGGTAGTGGTGCATCCTGGGATATAATAAGCTCAGCCAATAAGAGACTTTGCTCTTTGGCATAAGCGTGCCGAGTCGGAGCCGAGGGATCGGCTCCGAACCCATCAGTCAGAATGTAGGCGAGATGGATCCCAAACATCTGAAGTTATGGTGAGTACATAACTAAAAGTTATGTACTTACCATAACTTTAGATGTATGGGATCCATCTCGCCTACATTCTCTACAGATGGGTTCAGAGCGATCTCGGCTCGACTCGGCCGCTATACAATAGAACGCAGTCTCTTATTGGCTGAGTTACCTCGTATCCCAGGATGCACCATTACTGCTTCCCCAGATCTTGTTTGTCCGCACACATGCACACACATAGACTGTTGTTATAACACTGCCAGGTGTTCCAAGAGAGGAAGAAGTTGAATTCGGATCGTCCGGTCTCTTCTGGTCTACGAGGCAGGGGGAAGGAGTGGTTATAGAATGTGGCGAGATGGATCCCATACATCTAAAGTTATGGTAAGTACATAACTAAAAGATGTAATGTGATCCTATCTCGCCTACATTCTTTACAGATGGGACAGCGTCCCTAGCACCTAATTCCTGGGTGGCTCACTGGAAAACACTCCTGAGAACCGTGGAACCGAAGGAAGCTCGGCCCCTAGATGCCACATCCAATTTGTAGTGAGAAATAAAGGTGTGTAGAGAAGACCACGTAGCAGCCGCACAAATGTCACTAATAGAGAGCTTGG
Source organism: Protopterus annectens (assembly GCF_019279795.1). NCBI lineage: Eukaryota > Metazoa > Chordata > Ceratodontiformes > Protopteridae > Protopterus > Protopterus annectens. The sequence continues at coordinate 606,342,811 of NC_056732.1, read as the reverse complement.
AATGAAAGGCTCAAGTGGCCATAGCCCTGGTAGAATGAGCTTTCACTGGAACTATAAGCTCCTTATTTGAAATGAGGTAAATATGACTGATACAGTCCCTGATCCACGTGGCAACTCAGCATAGGAAATGTATATAAGTATGTACAGATGTAATCTATCTAGATATATATATATATATATATATATATATATATATATATATATATATATATATATATATATATATATATATATATATATATATATATAATACATACATACATACAGTCTGAGAAATATCTACTCTGAATAAACAATTTTAGCTTCTTATTCATGTTAATATATAAAATAATCATGTGAAAATCACTTTGTAAGATATATAACTAACAAATCTTTACAACCATATCTAACACTTTATAAATGTTAAAATATTAGCAAACATCAGTATAACTACTGATAAAATAAATAATCAACTGTGTGCCTGGTTATAATACTGCATAGAGAATGATTCTATTTATATTTATGTTGTATACATAACACATCATGTAGCCAAAAAATAAAACAAATTAGAATTCAGTACCTTCTATTCTGAAGTCTGTTAAGCACAAAAACACCTGTGTGTTAGCGCACTTATTAAGTAATTGTATGAAATTCATTCCTTGCAATAAGATTACTTCCTTTAGCTATATCATGAAAAATTTAGTGATTCATGACTACTATTTTATTGATGGGGAGTGTAACTATTGTATGACAAGATAATTTTAAAAGGCAGCCATTCAGGTACAAGCTTTAAAAACAAGTAGTTGCTTTGGCAATACTATGTGTTAGGTTACAATATTCATCTGCTGGAATTAGAAGTGCCTGTGTATAGTTTAAGAATGTACTGTATGTGTTAATATGTTCTTACCAGCTATATTGGTTTATTCTCATTATCAAAACACTTGCTGACTATTTATACATAAATATTACCTATAAAATTAGTCTGTTCTCGGAACTTGTCCAAATAAACTAGGATATGACTGATAATGCCTTGTTAACAAATAAATTTAATAACTAAAAATCTATTTAAAACCATATAGATGACAGGTTTGCTGTTCCAAGAAGCAAAAAGGGATTTACAAGATAAACTTATCATAACTAGTTTACTGGTAATAATTATGAATAGTCACCCTTTCTCTTTGTTATATTTTAGTGCTGTCATTAAACTGTAATACACCCCATTTACCTTACATGCACATAACAGGTCTCTCTTTCTCCCAAGAAAGTTATTATCATTTGTAAGTTGAAAATACAGTTCTAATCATGTAAAATTATGTACATGTCAGAGCAGTTTTATTTGGATTTGATAAATAGTGTATTATACAGGTTTCCTATAGACTGAATGAAAACTGATTGTTCTATATTATATGTGAAGGGTATGTATTCAGATATCAAAACCTATTGCACTTCTGACTAGCTGTGTTACAAGTAGATGATAATATGAGTGCTGACAAGTAAAATATCTGTAACCAGAAGGTACAATTAAGATGTAGCACTAAGGACCATAGCTCACTAAACGGTTACAAATTATCTACTGTTAGTAGTCTTACTGCAGTAAAGAATGTGAATTTGTAGCTGAGGTGGCTTACTGGTAAATTGCTTTGCCTGTGGTGTGCAGGGTCCTGTGTTCTAGACCTGCAGGGGCTGTTCCCTGCTAGACAGAGGTCCAGGGAAGTAAATATTGTGGGAAGAAATATCCAGGGATTTGTTATGGCTAGGCTTGTATAGGCCTTAGGGCTGATAGCCTAGTGCCAACCTATGAACCTACATATATATATATATATATATATATATATATATATACATACATATACATACACACACACACACACACACATATATATATATATATATATATATATATATATATATATATATATATATAAAGAATGAACGTCATAACAATAAAGCATAAACAAGGGATGAGAAGGGAATCAACAGCAACTATAGTATTATAGAGTGTTGTCAGCGTATGTCATATCACGCTGGCCAGGAGTGAGCAAAGCACTGCTACTCACACCACAGGCAGGATATTACCAGTGGGAGAAACATCGTTGAATTGCTAAGTCTACTTTACACACAGAGGGTAGTTCCTGCTGGGACTACCCAAAAATCATATAGAGCATTTGGGCGTCCGACCATTACACAAGCAAGGGCAGGTATGTTCAAAGACTAAATGGTGGGAGAGCCTGAGAATACACGAAGTGGGACAACATATGTATAGGGCCCTTAACGCTCTGGAGAGGGCAGTGTTTTGAGGTGTGTCATGGCTGAGATAATAAGTGGATAATGGAAGTTATGCATGTAAGTTGAACATGGTTGGGGTGGAGGAACTATGGGTATGAAATTATGGATCCAGGCTTGCCAGAGTTGGGTGGCCTGGTTCTAATTGGACCGCCCCGTAGAAGTCAGCGAGTTCGTAATAGGTATATATGCATACACACATGCAGACATCAATATGTAGAAGTACATTCTCTGTAACACATGCATTCCATTTGTAGACATAAATAACAGGAATGTGCACATACAAACATCGACAGTAGATGGAATAATAGGCTGTGCAGAAAAGGGACGGGACGAAACTGCTAAAATGCAGAGGTGTGTACAGTGTCCAAAGTCAGTACTGTGCTGACGATAATCAAATGTGAGGGCTTCCCAACACATGGAATCATTCCTGTGATCTGCCTGCTACAGCAACACCAAGTACAAAACCAGTCTATTTGTAAAAGAAATACACTGAACACGTACATAATTAGGCTCCCATGTGTAACATGTGCATTACCACATAGTCATACATATTAATTAATTGTAGTGTCATGTTAACGGGAGTAAGGATGTAATGAAGTATAGAGTCTAATCTTGCCATAAACACATGCGTGTTCCATGTGGGGCATCCAATAATTGCGAATAGTATTCCTTTGGTCACTCACATCACCAATGTTTATGGACTAAACGTATGGGAGTTCTGAGGATACGTGGAGTGAGTAAACCGATGGGATGGCTGTATAGGAGTAGGGAGTGGCCAGTGTGTAGTGGTGTCGATACATTGCGAATCCAACAGGAGAATGGATGACAGCAGTGTTAGGGAGGTGTTGGGGTGTGTGTTTTGGGAACCAGGAACCATGGGTAGATGGGTATATATGCATATGGAGCAGCACAGCAATAGAGCAGTCGTTACCGCAACCCCCTAACAAACAGACATTCTCGTACCGAATCCCACTGTATCACATTCCATTTACCATCTGTAATCTGTACATGAACATATTGCGACATCTGTCCACTGTATAACCTGCTAAATATCAATTACAAGATAACTGGAGTGAAGTGTCAGTGTCATAATGAATAAGGCACTAGTATGCAGGTGAAGCATGTATAAACACCATTATGCATGTGTAAGTGCATTTGCGCAGGGTATGTATTGGTTTACAGACACACACACACACACACATATATATATATATATATATATATGTACGTATATACATACACAAATACATATATATATATATTTATATATGTGTGTGTGTGTTTTGTGCATAGATATACAGATATATACAGCTATGATAGGAAACAGCACACAGAAATGACATATGTTCACAGGCTATGCCAGTGGAAGTGAGGAGCCCAGGCAAGAAACATGAAACACGTAGCATGCCCTTCCACCCCCCCCAGCCTGACATGGGAAACGTACACGCAAACAATGTAAAAAGTCCACTGCTCCCTAGAACAAAAGGCAGGATACAACCGGGGGGATACACAATGCACCCATGGATTCTAATCTTGGAACACAGACTGGAGCATCCCTTGTGGGACACCCCAAATTTTGCCCAAACCAAAAAAAAAGGCGATAGACCGGTCATTTTGTCCGCAGTGTATACAGACTCGGAATACAAGGGTGGGTAACCCTGATGACCCATGGGCTGAGACAATTGTATGAAATGGGTCCCGTGAAGTGGAGAGTGGGCAGCATGTAGTGGTGTGTCCAGAACAGATCAGGACCCAGAGTAAAGATGGGTGCTGTTGAGTAGGTGAGGGTGGGAGAACTATGGGTAGCTACTTATGGGTCTAGGTGTGCAGGTGTTGGCTGATGTGGGCATATATGGACAGCCCTAGGGGATGCAAGCGAATGTGTTCATTGGGCAGAGGCGTTTGTCAAGCAGCCACACCCACTGCGAGACCCACTAAAGCAAAGGGTAATCTATTTGGCAAGGAGCGGAATAACCAGATGTAGACGTATATATGTAGCGGTATGTGTGTGTATATCTACCCATAGCGACATAGAGATATGCCTCCCCCTCCCCGTAGTACAAATGTATACATACAGAGAAAGAATACAGATACATACCCACATATAAACATATACATATGCAGACAACCAAAGACCCATATGTCGTTAGATTTTCTATATATATATATATATATATATATATATATATATATATATATATATATATATATATATATATATACAGCAAAATACATGTATGCATACATATACAGATACATCTGTATATATTAATGTAAATAGATGTATATATGTGACAGTAACTATAGTATAGGATATGATACAGCAGTTACGAGTAGCATATATTCACAGGCCTTGCAGATGGTGGTGGGAGGTCAAATAAACAAATGTGTAACATGTAGCATCACCCCCACCCCCACAGCTAGGCCGGTGAGACATACAGACACACAGTAAAGGTAAACACACCACTGCTTCCCAGACCACCGGCAGGCTACTACCAGCGGGAGAGACTTGCAAGGTCTAATCTTGAAACATAGACATCGATGTCCCTTGTGGGACACCAAAAATTAATGAGCGGAGCCAGTCCCGGTAATGATTTATCAAACCAGGCTGTAGATGTACACGGACCAGTAGGTTGTGCAAGCCTGATAACCCATGGGTCAACACAACGTACGACATGTGTCCTGACACGGGGAGAGTGGGCAGTGTGTAGTGGTGTGTTTATACCCCACCTGCACCAACAGTAAGGATGAGTGCTGTAGAGGAGTGGCAGGTGGGGGAACTATGGGTATGCAATTATGGACCTAGGCGTGCAGGTGTTGGCTGGCAGAGCCGTATTAGAACCACCCCGGGGATGTAAGTAATATCCCGATATGGGCATAGCTGACGCCCATACCTCCCAACCCCTAAGAGCACATCCACTGGATAGGCCATAAACCATTGGGGGAACACATAGGGACCATACTATTAAACTGTCCCTGATTACCAGGGACGTCCCTGATTTTGACTCAGATTCTAACTCTGTCCCACCTAATCCCTACTAGAACTAGTGATATTAGGAGGAAAGGTGGTGGATTACACGTAATGAATAACAACAACAATTAAGAGTCATAAACAGCATGTACCTCAGATAATGTGGATGAATTCATATGCTCTGAGTCTGTCAATGTGTCAAGTTAATAGCACCAATAATTTAAATGTGTCCCTGATGTTGTTATGCCATGTCCCTGATTCAGTCTTCATTTTTCCCCAATCATATGAGAGGTCTGATAGGGACAGAAAGCACATATTCCACTGACTACCTTAGAAAGATGATAGAATAATAGATGTTAAGTTGTCTATCTCGCCTTCGTTCTTGCTGGTTGGGATCGGAGCCAATCCTCGCGAGATGAAGTCAACTAACATGGAACGTTATGGTAGGTACATAACTTCTTTGTATGCAGTAGCATGACTAGGCTGACGGATGTGGGTACCAAAACCCAATTACTTGTCTGTATTGAAGAGTCTCAGTATCCATGTATCAGCCAGACGGGTGCAGATTGTAATAGGAACACACAAGTAATATGAATAAAACACTGGACAGGCCGCGGATTCCGTACAGTCGAACGGCATGCCATCGCCTAATGGGCAGCCATTCCCGATACTGTCAGAATGTAATCTGATGTAATAGGCATCACAAGGTAATATTGTGATCCTCGCTGCCACACAGGGGTGTGAGTGTCAGATGCAAGCACCAATGTCAGTGCATTTGCAAGTGCGGGAGCAAGCGGGTGTAAGCTTGTTTGGCCGCCAGTATGTGAGTATTACACTGGTAAAGCAATGTAGAGTCTGAGTGTAAGAAGCTGTAACCAGAGGTTAGCATTGCTTAACACCATGCAAACCCACACACACGGCTCACAACTGCTTTAATGTGCCGTAATCCCTCCGTATCCAATGGCCTTGTTCTGCCCCGCAACAAAATAAATGGCATCTGCAAGGCTCGGAACCAGGACCCTGCGCACACAGCTAATGTGATTTACCAATACGCCATGGCAGATATACAGACATTAGACCTTACCACAAACATAACATACAGTGCAGTCATTCAGCAGTATAGGAATGTATTCCGTCATGCAGATGTATGTGTGAGTTGTGAGTGCTTATGTCCAGCATATAGGTACATACATATATAGAGATGGATCAGGAACATACCATGTGACAAAGCATTACAAACAAATGAAAAGGGAAACATCAGCGATGCCTGTATTATGTAGTGGTGTTGTCCTATGTAATATCAAGACTCCCTCAGACAGACATGTGTCATTCATTCACGCAAACAGTTGTACATTGGCTGTATATATCACTCTGTGCATGTAATGTACACTGACACAACAGTTACTGTCCAATCATTATGTGAGAAAAGTACTCTTGCAAGGTGCTGTCTGCAACATCATCATCATGATAAAGGTAAATGGGGTAACCATAGAGGGACCGGTAATGTGTGTACAATGGGGTCATCCGCATCACGTGTACCTGGAACATTTAGGAGTGATGTGCAAACCAGGATCGTGCGCCTGAGGGACAGGGGTGAGGATAACAGGAGTATGTTGTGATGCATATTACAAGGGTTACATGTGTCCAATGGACACGTGTGTGAAATGGACAGTTATGTATGGGGCAAATGTTGTCCTAGGAACCGATTGGCCTTATGTTTCCGTAGGGTGAGAATGGGATGTGGGGGGAAGGAGAGTAGGTATGCCCATGGAGGATAGGTAGGGTAGGATCACAAACAAGACAACACACAGGGTCAGTATATGACACGTGGGGGGATACACCTCGGACGGGGAGGGGTGTTTGGCATTCACAAGCCCATGGGAACAGTGGGACGGAGGTCCGCATCCATGGGCAGCCACCACTGTACCAAAGCAGATGCAAAGGAGGCAGTGCTGGGGGCTGTCCAGGAGGGGCAGCTTCACCCTGTAAGTGGGACTCTCCGCCCTTGAGCTTGCCTATCTGACCTCAGAACCCCTTATTGAGCTCCAGTGCACCATGTCCAGAACTGCACGACAGCAGATATGTTCCTGTCTGGTCCTGCTCCCAGGGGGGCAAGCCCCATCCTCAGTGATGGTACCACCAAAAGATGGTGCAGAGCCAACAGAGGTAGAGGTCCAAGGCTGGGCCCCAGATGTGCTGGTGCCCGGTGCCATGACCAGCTGAAGTGGGACAGAAGGTTCTTCGGGACCTCCAAACCCATACAGCCTATGGTTTTGCAGTTTAAACACAGATATGGCTTAGTAATAGACAACAGCATTCAGGATTACTTACAACAGTATACATAGATATGATCATCAACCCAACACGACAGATGGTATACATTTGCATAGGGAGCACAACACATGTATGTATACTGCATCACATCTGTACAAAGTGTAGAAGACGTGTGACTGCAGCTATGATTATTGGCTTGCCACTGAGAACCCCAGACAGTGTCTGTCATACCACTGTTTCATGTGACATATGTCCAGTCAGGGATGCAATGGCAGTAACACATCCCTGTCATCATGTACCAGCTGCAGTCCTCAAACTATGCTCCTGCTGTGCACCGATGTGTGTTCAGTGTGTAACACAGGAAACAAATGGTTCCACACACTGACCAGTCCACAGATGGTCCTACAGATGGGGGTCCTTCATGAACAGAGTACTGTCATCTCTGTTTTAAAACATGCAGAATAGCCGTTACCACACACAACATGTTAAGCAGGCAGTAGTCTCATTGAAGCATAGCTACACTTACATGCTGTAGTCATGTCTGGCACATCACCCTCCTGTCTTTAGGCTATTTCCCACTGTGTATGATGTTTGAGGAACATCCAGATATCATCTGTGATGCCGTTTCCAAACATCACTTCCAGGTACCACTCACAGTGACTGTCATGGCCAGACACCAACATGATGTTCCTAGATATTGTACTTTGTTTATCATGCGAATGGCTATGGGAACATTATCACAGCTGTTCCACATGCAGTCAGCTAGAGGAGGACTGCAGTAGGTGCAGAGGTCATCAGCTGATCATGTCCATCACTTACAATATACATGCTGCTGCTGAGCAGGTGTACACCTCCACATCCACCAGAGAGTGTGTGAGAGGGAAAGACAAAGTACATCAGAGAAGGGCTTGGAGACTAAACCGTAAGCATCGTCTGTCACACACCTACCAGTACAGGGGTCAACCCCCTGACTGACTAGTTATTACTACTACAAGTGTATGCAGTTACTACATGTGCCACAAAGCCAACATGTTGCTGTGCTGTAAGAACATATATGCGTGTTGGTGAGAGACATGTGCAACAGAGATATAGTAGACATACATTAGGTGTAGCACACATGGCTGTCCATGTGAACGAATGCCATTGTCACCACAACTGCACTCTCTAATGGACTCGCTTTGACACTGTTTGCCAGGGCCACAAATACACTCCCTAACTACTTAGTTTGCTACACTGCAGTAATGCACAGGTACTACATGCACCACAGGGGATATCTGGAGGTTCTATGCGCTAGGGCATGTGAACATGTTTGACATCTGTTGGTATGCCAGTGGGGGTTATACTGGGAGTGACTGTGGTTGGGAGCATTATAACCCACACGCAGACACAAGGTGCCAGTACTGACATGCATGTATGCATTGCTTCATGGGTGTGTAGTGGTTGGCTGTGCAAGATGGCTGTACAAGTCTGGGTGAGGGGTAATCCTTGGCATTGTGACACCCGACAGTGGTGTGCAGTGTGGTACAGGAGTGTAGTGTCTACAATGTATCACACAGTTGGGTGCTGCATGAACTGCCCTGACATCCTAGTTACCATTGTGTATGGCCATAGCTTTGCAATGCATGCCATGTCTGTGTTTGATAGTCCTTGACAAGGACATTGCCTGGGATGTGCATGTCCCACAATACTGTACAGTGACATGTACAGGTGTACCTGGTTTCTAGGCCCATGTGTACACAGACTGTTATCCTCAGATATGCCAACACTGGCCTGGTGTGGCGAAACCTGCTTATAGTCAGCAGGTCGACCCTGCACCTGCATTGATAGCATGATACAGGTATTCCCTGGTGTCAGTGGCATCGGTCCATACAGGGTACATGTGTACGGCCATTGTATGGCCTCTGTGGATCACATTTGATGGCACCACATATGTTGCAGGCATCCAGTGGGGAACATAGTGAAGGCACATTGTCTGCAATTATGTGCCTATTGTACCGCTATACAGGGTGCCATGTCCTCTGCAGCCCACTGCAATCACACCATGCCTACTATCTGTCATCAATGTGCATGGTATTAGCAACATAGCAGGATATCCTAGGCAAGTGTGTTTGTGTATGACACATGGGTTCAGGACATATATCATAGGGCACATCCAGAGGCCATAGTACAGCATTTGTTTGTGTCGGTGTACACCTGTCCAGCTGTTTGGGATTTGTGTGGGTCTTATGGACACACATGACGCTCAGCCCATTACCTGCAGTGGGTTTTGTCACCCTGTGTAGTACTGGCTACTGTAGTGACTCCAGTATGTGTTACAGATGTCATGGTGCAACTATGGGTGTCTACTGTCTGCTGTGCTGTCTTAACATTCGGCCACCCAATTCCCTTGCATGCTCACAGCCATACCATAGCTACAGGTACCAACACATTCTATTACATTTGGCAATTGGTAGGTTGATTGACTTACCTTGAGGATGGTGCTGGAGGGCTGTCTATGTCGGATGCACATAGTACACTCTGTATACATGGCTGAGTACAGGTAGTGTCATGTTTGGCATCCCTTTTACTGTCTGTGCGTGTCAGAGAGGTTGACATTCCCTGGGTCCCTAATGTGTCAGTGCATATGCTATGCATTGCCTCTTTGCCAAGGCCAGGTCATACTGGTCACACCTCCTTCCGCCTACTGGGTCAGGCTCAGGTTGTTCCTCCTCTGAGTCACTCTGTGCCTGTACAGGCCTTGGCATTGGTGGGAGGCTGTGTGGCCCTGCCCCATGCTGTTCCTGCTGCAGCTGTTTCCGCAGGTTCATATTGTGTAGCATAGCACATACCATAACAATTTGGGTGCATGTAGCTGGTGAATACTGCAAGGCTCCACCAGATGTGTCCAGACACCGGAACCGTGACCTGAGCATCCCAAACACACACTGTATTATATGTCTGGCCTGTGCGTGTGCCTCATTATGACGTTGTTGTTCAGGTGTGTGTGCATTTCTGATGGGTATCATCAGCCACGGCTCCAGTGGGTACCCAGCATCCCCCACTAGGTGACCGTAGGGGATGTCCATATTGGCAAAGCTGTGGTACAGCTGCATCAGATGCCATATTTATGAATTGTCATAGCTTCCAGGCAGCAAATACATGCATTCATTATACTGCCCTGGGCATCACATACAACCTGGCAGTTGATGGAGGGGATGCCCCTGTGGTTGATGTAGGCCCTACCCTGCTCAGCGGGTGGTTCTTTGATGCGTAAGTGCATGCAGGCTATAGCACCCACTACCCCAGGGTAGTCTGCTATTTGGTGGAAGAGATGCATATTGCTGGTCAACACCTCACGTGTGTTGAGGAAATATACGTGCTCACTGGCATGTGCTGGCATGGCATCCAGGAACTGGTGGAATACTCTGGATGCTGATGCCTGTGAGATCCCCATGATATCCCCAGTTGTGCTTTGGGAGGTACCTGTGGCTAAGTACACCTAGGCCTACACATACCTTGGTATCCACTGGGATGGGTTCCCCTCGGCCTGTTTGATGTGTCAGGTGTAGCTGGCACAGCTCCAGCAGTCTGCTGTAGGAGATCTCTGTCCACCCTATAGCACTCCACTCTCTCCAGCTCATGTAGCCCCTGGTAGGTTACCATGAGTCTGTACACTCTTCTCTGTCTCCTCACTGAGGGTTGTTCGGCAGCATTCACATCTTCACCACCCTCAGCCTCTTGCACATGTTGGTCTATGTTGCCTGCTGCAGCCCTTTTCATTTCGTAGGTTTGTTTGTTAAAATTTCCTCGCATGTATACACTGGTGATGTAGAGTGTGGAAAAACCAGAGGGGAAGGTGTTTGCTTAGTTTATAGTAGTGTTCTGGGCTGGGCTTGTCTGCTGCCCCTGTAATCGGCTGATTCTGATACATATCACCTGTCAGCTCAGCGAGTTCACCTTGATTACTCTCCTACTGCTGTTGTCCCTCCCAATTGCACTAGGCAGATATAGACACACCCGTAGCTAAGCCGTGCTAAGCTAGGAGCAATCCCGAGCCACAGGGCTCCAATCCACGTACAGTATGCCTGACACCCCCCCCATGATGTCACCTATATCTCAGTCCTGCACCCAGCTATCTATACACATACACTCTTGGGACCTGCATCACACCCTGGGGATAACCGGGATTCACTATCCTTTACCTCATTTGCATAGGATTGCCTTCTAATGCATAGTTACATGACCCATACTGAGCCTCCCTAGAACTAACCACTGCTTACCGTCATGCAAACCCGCACACAACTGCTTAAAAGCACCTTACTCACACCGTATTCAATGGCCCTTGTTCTGCCCAGCAATAAAACAACCGGCCTGTGCAAGGCTCGAAACCAGGACCCTGCACACCACAGACGATGTGCTTTACCACTAAGCCATGGCAGATATACATACATCGGATGTTATCACTAACATATCTTCCAGCACAGGCATTTAACAGTATAGGACATGTATTCCATCATGTAGATGTATGTGTATTAATGTCCATGTATATCACACTGAGCTAATCGAAGGAAGGACACTGAGCAAACTCGGAACTATAATATATAACATTAAGTATCCTGTTTTTTTGCTTATTTTGTTCTTTATTTCTTTGTTATTTATAGCACTTTGTGTACTGTGTATTGTTCTAGCTAGTTTCACTGTGTGTGAGGTATTAACTGGAAATTGTCCACTTTTATTAAGCATCTGTTGGGTTGTTTGTTTCTGATAACTTGTTGCAGTTAAACTATTTTTTCTAGAGGCTCCTTTAGCTGTTTAAAACTTTCATTTAAAGGCTTACTGCTGCCTTTCAGCTGTGAGAAACATTTCTGCAGTTTGTTTCTAAGTAGTGGGGATATTTGTAGCATTTCCATATTCAGGCTTGTATTTGGGCCTAGTGTTTGTGGAGGCTCTGTGTCTGAGCACATATTCAGGGACATCTTGGTTTAGCCAAAGCCATCAGGCATCATCAGGCATTTCAGTGAGAGAGAATTATTTCAGGTCATTGGCTGACTGAGGTCACCTGGACTACAGCTTAGACTAAGCACCTCATTGGTTCTTTTGAGATTTCTTTCTTAAAAGCTGTCTCAGGTTTCAACTTTCTATTACCTAGGAAGTTAAGTTGTGAGTGTTTATGCCATTTCACACTGAGCTAATCGAAGGAAGGACACTGAGCAAACTCATAACTATAATATATAACATTAAGTATCCTGTTTTTTGCTTATTTTGTTCTTTATTTCTTTGTTATTTATAGCACTTTGTGTACTGTGTATTTTTCTAGCTAGTTTAACTGTGTGTGAGGTATTACCTGGAAATTGTACACTTTTATTAAGCATCTGTTGGGTTGTTTGTTTCTGATAACTTATTGCAGTTAAACTCTTTTTTTCTAGAGGCTCCTTTAGCTGTTTAAAACTTTCATTTAAAGGATCACTGCTGCTTTTCAGCTGTGAGAAATATTTCTGCAGTTTGTTCTAAGTAGTGGGGATATTTGTAGCATTTCCATATTCAGGCTTGTATTTGGGCCTAGTGTTTGTGGAGGCTGTGTGTCTGAGCACATATTCAGGGACATCTTGGTTTAACCAAAGCCATCAGGCATTTCAGTGAGAGAGAATTATTTCAGGTCATTGGCTGACTGAGGTCACCTGGACTACAGCTTAGACTAAGCACCTCATTGGTTCTTTTGAGATTTCTTTCTTAAAAGCTGTCTCAGGTTTCAACTTTCTGTTACCTAAGAAGTTAAGTTGTGAGTGTTTCTGCCATTTCACACTGAGCTAATCGAAGGAAGGACACTGAGCAAACTCGGAACTATAATATATAACATTAAGTATCCTGTTTTTTGCTTATTTTGTTCTTTATTTCTTTCTTATTTATAGCACTTTGTGTACTGTGTATTTTTCTAGCTAGTTTCACTGTGTGTGAGGTATTAACTGGAAATTGTCCACGTTTATTAAGTATCTGTTGGGTTGTTTGTTTCTGATAACTTGTTGCAGTTAAACTCTTTTTTCTAGAGGCTCCTTTAGCTGTTTAAAACTTTCATTTAAAGGCTCACTACTGCTTTTCAGCTGTGAGAAACATTTCTGCAGGTTTTTTCCCACCCACCCTCCCTCCCTGTTGGTGTAGTGTTTTTATAGTTGGTGGCTTTGCAGTTGCCCGCCCCTAGTGTAAATTTGATCTGGGACCCTCCTCCCAGTCTAGTGTCATTACCTCATTCTACCCAGTACAGGGAGAACATTTGAGAAGGCCAGTCAGCTTAGTTTCTGCTACTCCTTTCTCTCTTTCCACTTAAAAAAAAAACTTTTTCTAAGCTTGTTTCCTGCCTTTCCTATGGATAGTCTAGCCTGGATATAGATTTGCTGTGTCCAGGACTATTTGTAGACTTCTAGGCCCCCAAGCCTTTCTGTGTTGAAGGGAAGCCTTCTAGCTTAATTTTGTTTCTTAGAACTAGCCAGTTTTTTGTTTCATTACTTGTTCAGAACTTATTGCAAGCACCAAATAAGCTACAAATTACTACAGCACTCAACTTTCCTCACTGTCTAGAGGAAAACAGTTTCTAGTACTTAACAAATAAGCACCTATCCAGGCATGTCTAAGGGTCAGCCTCCAGTGTTTTCTCCTGTCTACCTGATGAATCTGGGCATCTTGGGGCAATGCAGTAATTGCCTCATGCACACAGACAACCCTCTCCTCCTACCACCCAACACTACAACCTGTGAGAGATGCACTTATATAGCCAAACTGGAAGCAAAGCTCTCTTCACCCAAGACTGGGCTAGACAGTCAAGAGGAGAAGGTAAACACTTGCACCACATCACACTCAGCACATAGTCCCTCAAAACCTACACCACCAAAACACACAAATAGAAACACAAAACACACACCTACATTCGCGGAGGCTCTCAATAAAAACCTGCCCAAGCAACAGGGACCTCCAAAGCAGAAACACAAGCAACCTCCACCCCCAACACAACCCAAATGACACATAGCCCACAAACTCAGTGTGCCACTCAACCACAGCCCATAAGGCATAACAACATACCCAACACTCTAGTCATAGGTGACTCTATAGTCAGGCACACTGATGTTCCACTCACCAGGCTAAACAAGGAGAAAGTTACTGTCAGCTGCCTGTCGGGTGCCAGGATCTGCCACATAATGCATGCACTCAGGTCACTCCACAACAAGTACATATATGACTCTGTCATTATCCATGTTGGTGTGAATGACCTGAGACGTACCTCCTTAGACTACATGAAAAGGGACATGGAGGAGCTGTCCGATCTTGTAACCCAGGCAGGTATGACCCTAGCCCTGAGTAGCATCCTGCCATCACCCAGAATGATACCACAGTACAAGGACAAAATGATTGACTTCAACAATTGGCTAAGCTTCTGGTGTCATTCTAAGCGGATCCAGTAACTGTCTGCCTGGGATGACATGATCGACAAGCCACGATGCTTTGCCAGAGATGGCCTGCACCTGTCGCCCCTGGGATTCCGGATATTGGCTTAGGCTCTAGCCACCCCTAATGTGCCTTTTTTAGGTAAGGTTCAAATGACAAATTCACCACCCTAACAGGTACAGGCAAGAAGAATCTGAGGGTATTGCTACTCAATGCTAGAAGTCTAAACCTCAAATGCACTCTCTCGAGGCACTCCTAAAAATGGAGAACATCGACATCTGTGCAGTGTCAGAGACCTGGTTCAAGGCTCCAGAGAGTACCCCTGCATTACCAGGCTATAATTCATACCACACCGTTCGGCCACCTAACCTGGACCGAAACACTAAAGGTGGAGGCGTGTCCATATTCATTAAGGATATCCACACCTCCAGGCTAGTTGCTCAGCATAATGCATCCGAGATTATCCAAGTGCAACTAACTCTGGGCAAGACCGCAATCCAAATTGTAGCTTGCTACAGATCCCCCACCATGTCCCAGGATTCCCACTCCTCATTTCTTAATACACTGGAAAATATTAGGGTACAACCTAACACCCTAATAATGGGCGATTTCAACTACCCTACCATTAACTGGGAAAACTACTCGTGTACCAACTCTTGTGCTCAATGTTTTCTGGAATTCATAAATTCCAATGCCATGAATCAACTTATCCACACCCCCACCAGGGGCAGCAATATCCTAGACCTGGTTATTACCAACATGGGCAACCGGTGCTCCACACCAGAGGTCAATTCCTCGTTGGTCAGATCCGACCATAAGCTAATCACCCTAGACATCCACATCCCTCCCCCACCCCCTGTTAGGGAAACCACAGTAAAATATTTCTCCAAAGCCAACTTCACGCTTCTTAAGACAGAATTGGCAAACTTCACGACACCCATGCTGACGTATGACTGCTGAGTCCTACACAAATGCACTTTATAAGCACTTACATGAGTGCATGGATCGTGCAATCCCTAACAGAACCAAGGTGCTATCCTCCAAAAAAAGGAAGCCAATCTGGTGGTCCCCTGCCATAAACAAACTCTACAACAGAAGAAAGAAACTGTTGCAAAAAAGAGTAAAATCCCATGATTAGAGAAACTCCCTGGTGAGCTTCAGTAAGAAGCTGAGATCCCTCATAAAATCCTCCAAAGCTAGTTATGAAAACAAAATCGCCACTGACTCTAAAGACAGCCACAAAGCATTCTATAGCTATGTCAAGAATCTCAATGGCAACACTCAGACCTGCTCTGAGTTACAGCACAATGGCACTAAATATACAGAACCAATGGATATTGCCAACATCTTGGCAGATAGATTCAGTGCTAACTTTACCCCTCTGTCATCCCCTAAAGGGCCCATCTCTATACCAGAAGAATGCAAAGTTCCTGTAATCACGGCAGCACAAGTAAAAAACACACTATCCAAAGCCAAGAACACAGCATCCATGGGACCTGACAACATCCCAGGCTGTGTTCTACATGAACTACAGAACGAACTGGCACCCCACCTAAGTATCATGTTCAGTCATAGCCTCACCTCAGGCTATGTGCCCACTGAATGGCGCACAGTGACAGTTATCCCACTCCACAAACGGGGAGCCACCACAGACCCTGGAAACTACCACCCATTAACCTAACGAGCCTGGACTGCAAGGCTATGGAGCGTATCATCATGGAACTTATAAACAATGACATTGGTAATCTCCAAACTCAGAACCCCACCCAGTTCGGGTTTGTAAAAGGCAGATCATGTCTCCTAAACCTGATAGACTTCTTTGAAGCAGTCACCAAAGCTGTAGATGAGGGTAAAGTGGTTCACACAGCCTATCTAGATCTCGCCAAGGCTTTTGACACCATCCCCCACTCTGGAATTATAGATAAACTCACTAAACTAGGTATAAATCCCTATCTCACAAGATGGGTTGCCAACTGGCTCACTGACAGAACCCACACTGTGAAAGTAGCAGACTCCAAATCCAGCTTCAGACCAGTGGCAAGTGGAGTACCACAGGGTTCAGTCCTGGGTCTTCTCCTCTTTGGTATCTACTTCTCTGAAGTACAGGCCAACACAGAAGGTCTTTGGCTAACAAAGTTCACAGATGACTGCAAACTAGGAGCCATAATCAAAACTCCAAAAGATGTAGACATCCTACTAAAGGGCCTTGCTGAGACAGCCTGGTGGCAAAGCCATGGCCTCAAGCTCAATGCCAAAAAGTGCATTGTCATTCCTTTTGGTAAAAACTCAGTACCCATGAACTACCACATAGGTGGAAGTCTACTTAACACCGAAAGTGTGATAACAGACCTTGGGACACAGGTGGACAGTAGTCTCTCCTGTGATAATCACATTGCCACAGTAGTCAGGAAATCCTTCTATGTGGCACACCTCA